>NC_138309.1:87830000-87832500 GCF_965601325.2 Salmo salar | reverse complement strand
CACACACACATCCACACACACACACACACATCCACACACATCCACACACACACACACACATCCACACACATCCACACACACACATCCACACACACACACATCCACACACACACACACACATACACACACACACACACACACACACATCCACACACACACACACACACACCAACCTAGCCACCCTAGGTCTCTACAGACATGGTGAAGGTATTCATCTGCCTGACAGCAGCTGGTCCATCAAACACATCAAGTATTCATTGGCAGAAATAAACCTGGTGTGCACAACTAGCCAATAGGGGTTTACAATGCAGGGTGCTCTCTCCAAACAGCGTTAGGTATCGCCTCCCCTGCACAGCGGTGTGTGTGTGTGTGTGTGTGAGTGTGTTTTATGTAGTTTAAATATTTGAGCAGTACATGTGTGGGGGAGATGAATGTTGGACGGTGGACAGGGGTTTTGATTGTAAAAGACGAGAAGAAGAGTAAACTCGCAGGGGGCCATTTTAACGGTGGTGTCAACATCACCCAGATCCCAGGTCCAGTCCACTCAGCAAACACAATATAACACATGGTCTCAGACACGGTGACGGCTGCTTTCTGGAAAAAATTCTTTCTCTTCTTCTCAGAAGGAGAGGTTCTCGAGTTCTTAGAATCAGAGGGGGGAATGTTCCCGGAGTGTCCAGCAAGCAGGACAGTGGGGATAAACATGCTGAGAAAGAGAGAGTACAGGCTTGATGACATTGACTACAGTAACTCTGTTACTGACTTTCCTTATGCAATAACGTTTAGTGGGAAATAACGACTGGGTTACCATAGATATGCCAAGAGTTAGAGCAAGTCAACTGGTATTCTATTCAGAAAGGCTGGCTGGGGGGTTGGGTGGAGGAGGCCGGGCACTTCCAGTACTGGGTGGTGGTTGGGACAGGTGGGACAGCTAGTGTCTTTCTGGTGGGCGAGAGGAGGTGAAGCTGGGAAGGGGGGGGGACCTGATGGGTAGCAGCTACTGTAGATTAAATAACACCTTTCCCTGTTCCTTTCTCCTCTTACTGTACATATCCTGGTGTCTTTCTGTCTGTCCATTTTTTAGTCTCTCCGTCCTGCTCTCTGCTCTCTCTCTCTCTCTCTCTCTCTCTCTCTCTCTCTCTCTCTCTCTCTCTCTCTCTCTCTCTCTCTCTCTCTCTCTCTCTCCTCGCTCTCTCTCTCGCTCTCTCTCTCTTTCTGTCTCTCTCTGTCTGTCTCTCTCTCTCTCTCTCTCTCTCTCTCTCTCTCTCTCTCTCTCGCTCTCTCTCTCTCGCTCTCTCTCTCTTTCTGTCTCTCTCTGTCTGTCTCTCTCTCTCTCTTTCTCTCTTTCTCTCTTTCTCTCTTTCTCTCTCTCTGTCTGTCTCTCTCTCTCTCTCTCTCTCTCTCTCTCTCTCTCTCGCTCTCTCTCTCTCTCTCTCTCTCTCGCTCTCTCTCTCTTTCTGTCTCTCTCTGTCTCTCTCTGTCTGTCTCTCTCTCTCTTTCTCTCTTTCTCTCTTTCTCTCTTTCTGTCTGTCTGTCTGTCTGTCTGTCTGTCTGTCTGTCTGTCTGTCTGTCTGTCTGTCTGTCTGTCTGTCTGTCTGTCTGTCTGTCTGTCTGTCTGTCTGTCTGTCCCATTCATTTTCCATTTCCTTGTTGTACCTCTCCCCATCTCTCCATCTTCTCCCCCCTCCTCCCCATCTCTCCCCCTCCCTCATCTCTCCATCCTCTCCCCCCACCCCCATCTCTCCATCCTCTCCCCCCTCCCTCATCTCTCCATCCTCCCCCCCATCCCCATCTCTCCATCCTCCCCCATCTCTCCATCCTCTCCCCCCCATCCCCATCTCTCCATCCTCCCCCATCTCTCCATCCTCTCCCCCATCTCTCCAGCCTCCCCCTCATCTCTCCATCCTCTCCCCCTCTCACCATCTCTCCTTCCTCTTTGCTTGCCCTCTCTCTCTCTCTCTCTCTCTCTCTCTCTCTCTCTCTCTCTCAGACAGACAGTTGATGAGTGGTGTGAGAAGCAGAGGGGAGTGGCTGTGGAAGTTTCCATGCTCCAGCCTCAGTCTCCCACCACACACACACACTAGCCTGTTACTGATAATGTTGGTCTGGGCTGGGCTGGCTGGGATGGGCTGGCTGGGATAGGCTGGCTGGGATAGGCTGGTCTGGGCTGGGCTGGCTGGGCTTGGATGGAATGAACTGGCTGGCTGGCTGGCTGGGCTGGCTGGCTGCGTGGGCCTCTGTTTACCTGGCAGTGAGGAGACAACACACATACACACAAGCAAACACATGCACGTTCTAAGCACAGGACACACAAACACACTCACAAGCGAACACACACATCTATACATACACAACTCAAACACACACACACACACACACACACACACACACACACACACAACACACACACACACACACACACACCACACACACACACACACACACCTCATTTTACCATCCTCATATTACTCAACTTTTTCACCTCATCGATGTGGCCACC
>NC_138309.1:87817500-87825000 GCF_965601325.2 Salmo salar | reverse complement strand
GCCACCATGGGGCCCATACCATAACCCCACCTCCACCATGGGGCGCTCTGTTCACAACGTTGACATCAGCAAACCGCTCACCCACACGACGCCATACGGGTAGTATGCAGTTGCGAGGCCGGTTGGACGTACTACCAAATTCTCTAAAACGACGCTTGCAGTCAGCATGCCAACTGCACGCTCCTTCAAAACTTGAGACATCTGTGGCATTGTGTTGTGTGACAAAACAGCACATTTTAGAGTGGCCTTTTACTGTCCCCAGCACAAAGTGCACCTGTGTAATGATCTTGCTGTTGAATCAGCTTCTTGATATGCCACACCGGTCAGGTCTATGGATTATTTTGGCAAAGGAGAAATGCTCAGTAATTTGTGCATAAAGTTTTTAGAGAAATAATATTTTAGTTTGTATGGAACATCACTGGGATCTTTTATTTCAGCTCATGAAAACATGGGACCAACACTTTACAATGTTGAGTTTATATTTCCGTTCAGTGTAAATGCATGTTTTTCCATTTAATAATGATGAGGGGGAGATTCGTCCAATTACAGGCCACCATCTGTTAGAATTTAAACAACTGAACGGAGAACGTACTGGAAGCTTCAGGAAGAGGTTTATTTAGTCAGCTGTCTGTCTGCCCTGTCATTGGCCACTGTTACAGTCCTGCTGAGATATGGCACAGTCCTCCACACCAAGAGACTATGAATGCGTCCCAAATGGCTCCCTATTCCCTTTATAGTGCACAACTTTTGACCCAGAGCTCTATGGACCCTATTCCCTATATAGTGCACTACTTTTGACCAGAGCTCTATGGACCCTAATTCCCTATATAGTGTACTATGTTTGACCAGAGCTCTATGGGCTGGATAAACCCAAGTTCAAAGTAGTGCACTACATAGGGAATAGGGTGCCAGCTCTAGTCTAAAATAGTGCACTACATAGGGAATAGGATGCCAGCTCTAGTATAAAATAGTGCACTACATAGGGAATAGTGTTGCCAGCTCTAGTCTAAAATAGTGCACTACATAGGGAATAGGGATGCCAGCTCTAGTATAAAATAGTGCACTACATAGGGAATACATAGGGAATAGGTTGCCATTTGGGACAAACTATTACCACTGCAGGCAGAGTGTGAATAATTATGTCTCATTCAGGGGGTCTTTGACCCCTCTGGGCCCCTGTAATTCTCACCCGGTGTGCTACCATGGCAACCATAAAGGCCAGAGCAAGAGGGTTCCGGTCTAGAAGCACAGTTTTTCACTGCTCCTACAGTCTTGTTTCAGTTTTCACTGCTCCTACAGTCTTGCTTTAGTTTTCAACTGCTCCTACAGTCTTGTTTCAGTTTCCACTGCTCCTAAAGTCTTGCTTTAGTTTTTCACTGCTCCTACAGTCTTGTTTCAGTTTCCACTGCTCCTAAAGTCTTGCTTTAGTTTTCACTGCTCCTACAGTCTTGTTTCAGTTTCCACTGCTCCTAAAGTCTTGCTTTAGTTTTCACTGCTCCTAAAAGTCTTGTTTCAGTTTTCACTGCTCCTAAAGTCTTGCTTTAGTTTTCACTGCTCCTACAGTCTTGTTTCAGTTTCCACTGCTCCTAAAGTCTTGCTTTAGTTTTCACTGCTCCTAAAGTCTTGCTTTAGTTTTCACTGCTCCTAAAGTCTTGTTTCAGTTTTCACTGCTCCTAAAGTCTTGCTTTAGTTTTCACTGCTCCTAAAGTCTTGTTTCAGTTTTCACTGCTCCTAAGAGTCTTGCTTTAGTTTTCACTGCTCCTACAGTCTTGTTTCAGTTTCCACTGCTCCTAAAGTCTTGCTTTAGTTTTCACTGCTCCTAAAGTCTTGCTTTAGTTTTCACTGCTCCTAAAGTCTTGTTTCAGTTTTCACTGCTCCTAAAGTCTTGCTTTAGTTTTCACTGCTCCTAAAGTCTTGTTTCAGTTTTCACTGCTCCTAAAGTCTTGCTTCAGTTTCCACTGCTTCTAGTCTTGCTTCAATTTCCACTGCTCCTAGTCTTGCTTCAGTTTCCACTGCTCCTACGGTCTTGCTTCAGTTTCCACTGCTCCTAGTCTTGCTTCAGTTTCCACTGCTCTTACAGTCTTGCTTCAGTTTCCAATGCTCCTACAGCCTTGCTTCAGTTTCCGCTGCTCCTACAGTCTTGCTTCAGCTTCCACTGCTCCTAAAGCCTTGTTTCAGTTTCCACTTCTCCTGCAGTCTTGCTTCAGTTTCCACTGCTCCTACGGTCCTTGCTTCAGTTTCCACTGCTCCTACAGCCTTGCTTCAGTTTCCACTGCTCTTACAGTCTTGCTTCAGTTTCCACTGCTCCTACAGCCTTGCTTCAGTTTCCGCTGCTCCTACAGTCTTGCCTTCAGCTTCCACTGCTCCTAAAGCCTTGCTTCAGTTTCCACTTCTCTCCTGCAGTCTTGCTTCAGTTTCCACTGCTCCTACGGTCTTGCTTCAGTTTCCACTGCTCCTACAGCCTTGCTTCAGTTTCCACTGCTCTTACAGTCTTGCTTCAGTTTCCACTGCTTCTAGTCTTGCTTCAGATTCCACTGCTCCTAGTCTTGCTTCAGTTTCCACTTCTCCTACAGTCTTGCTTCGGTAATGCAGTTTAACTAACTCCTGACCCAGAAAGACAATTCCCATAGACGGCAAAATTGTTGAAATCAGATTTGAAAATTCCTAATAAGAAGTTTCAGTCATCAAAAAAAAAATAAAAAATGTCTATTTAAATATTGAAATAATTGTCGCTGAAGGTGATTGTTTTTCAATCAGCCGAAGAAATTAGAATGTTACGTTCATCCAATGTCTGCCATGTTTTTGTTTACCGTGATGAAGTCGTCGCTGTTCCCTGTGAGCGCTGAGCGCTGGCGCCCACGTGAAGTTGGGGCGTGTTAACTGGATGCAGAGAGGTGAAGGGGGAGGGTTTGGTGAGGAAACACCACCCCCTAGTGCAGAATAATATAGACTGAACTATTACACTGATGATCTAAGGTCAGTAGCATGAGGTTGAACTATTACACTGATCTAAGGTCAGTAGCATGAGGTTGAACTATTACACTGATCTAAGGTCAGTAGCATGAGGTTGAACTATTACACTGATCTAAGGTCAGTAGTATGAGGCTGAACTATTACACTGATCTAAGGTCAGTAGTATGAGGTTGAACTATTACACTGATCTAAGGTCAGTAGCATGAGGTTGAACTATTACACTGATCTAAGGTCAGTAGTATGAGGTTGAACTATTACACTGATCTAAGGTCAGTAGTATGAGGTTGAACTATTACACTGATCTAAGGTCAGTAGTATGAGGTTGAACTATTACACTGATCTAAGGTCAGTAGTATGAGGCTGAACTATTACACTGATCTAAGGTCAGTAGTATGAGGTTGAATCTACACACTGATCTAAGGTCAGTAGTATGAGGTTGAATCTACACACTGATCTAAGGTCAGTAGTATGAGGTTGAATCTACACACTGATCTAAGGTCAGTAGTATGAGGTTGAATCTACACACTGATCTAAGGTCAGTAGTATGAGGTTGAATCTACACACTGATCTAAGGTCAGTAGTTGATGCAATCATATGCTGAGTGTAATCTGATCCCAGATCTGTGACCAAGGCAAACTCTCAACATGTATTTCTAAGAATATCACAGAAACAGAAGCTACTCGGGCCCAAAAAAACGATGTTATTCATTTGAAAATGTGACACTGTAGAATACAAATGATAAGTATTTAAATAATGACTGTTTTTCTTGTACAGTTCATATGTGGA
This sequence comes from Salmo salar, assembly GCF_965601325.2. Lineage (NCBI taxonomy): Eukaryota > Metazoa > Chordata > Actinopteri > Salmoniformes > Salmonidae > Salmo > Salmo salar. The sequence goes on along the minus strand of NC_138309.1, from coordinate 87,821,241 downwards.
TTTTCCTTTCATGTGTCAATCAAACATTTCCTGGGTGTTCTATATGTTTCCCGTCTCACAGTAGACATATAACACACACACACACACACACACACACACACACACACACACACACACACACACACACACACACACACACACACACACACACACACACACCCAACACACACACACACACACACACACACACACACACACACACACACACACACACACACACACACACACACCCAACACACACACGCAACACACACACACCCAACACACACACACACACACAAACACACACACCCAACACACACACACACCCAACACACACACACACACACACACACACACACACACACACACACACACACACACACACACACACACACACACACACACACACACACACACACACACACACCAAACACACACACAAACACACACCCAACACACACTCAACACACACACACACCCAACACACACCCAACACAAACACACACACCCAACACACACACACACACACACACAAACACACACACACAAACACACACACACACACACACACACACACACACACACACACACACACACACACACACACACACCGTGTCACTCATTTAGAGACCTATTTCAATTGTGTCAATTGGCAGGGTCTTGTTTTAAATAGGTGTCTTTGGTCATCCATTCTCAACACGGGACAAAGTAAACTAAATATTCCATATGCACATTTCTGACCCCCCTCTTGCCTTCAAAGAAGATCTCACATACTACATACTGTATATCTTTAGTTGCCATTTAGGGCCTAGGAGGTAGAGACTTCGATATAAAATGGCTGTCTGGTAGAGAGGGTGATGCACCTGGCTTATGAGACGTGTGTGTGTGTGTGTGTGTGTGTGTGTGTGTGTGTGTGTGTGTGAGTGTGTGTGTGTGTCATGTGTGTGTGTGTGTGTGTGTGTGTGTGTGTGTGTGTTGGGTGTGTGTGTGTGTGTGTGTGTGTGTGTGTGTGTGTGTGTGTGTGTGTGTGTGTGTGTGTGTGTGTGTGTGTGTGTGTGTGTGTGTGTGTTGGGTGTGTGTGTGTCATGTGTACACTATACAGAGCCCTCTAAACTGAGAACAAACCGTAGACTCTTTAAAGCTGTGTTCACCAACCACGGGTCAGCTCTGTATGCTGTATGAGCCTGTGTGCACGTGTGCATAGCAGAAGGGAAGGAGGACACAGTCAGTCAGCCAGTCAGTCAGCCAGCCAGTCAGCCAGCCAGTCAGCCAGCCAGTCAGCCAGTCAGTCAGTCAGTCAGTCAGCCAGTCAGTCAGTCAGTCAGTCAGTCAGTCAGCCAGTCAGCCAGTCAGCCAGTCAGCCAGTCAGTCAGCTAGCCAGTCAGCCAGCCAGTCAGCCAGTCAGCCAGTCAGCCAGTCAGTCAGTCAGTCAGCCAGTCAGTCAGTCAGTCAGCCAGCCAGTCAGCCAGTCAGCCAGTCAGCCAGCCAGTCAGCCAGTCAGTCAGTCAGTCAGCCAGTCAGTCAGTCAGCCAGTCAGCCAGTCAGTCAGCCAGTCAGTCAGCCAGCCAGTCAGCCAGCCAGTCAGCCAGTCAGTCAGCTAGCCAGTCAGCCAGCCAGTCAGCCAGCCAGTCAGCCAGCCAGTCAGTCAGTCAGCCAGTCAGCTAGCCAGTCAGCCAGCCAGTCAGCCAGCCAGTCAGCTAGCCAGTCAGCCAGCCAGTCAGTCAGCCAGCCAGTCAGTCAGTCAGCCAGTCAGCCAGCCAGTCAGCCAGTCAGTCAGCTAGCCAGTCAGCCAGCCAGTCAGCCAGCCAGTCAGCCAGCCAGTCAGCCAGCCAGTCAGCCAGTCAGTCAGCTAGCCAGTCAGCTAGCCAGTCAGTCAGCCAGTCAGTCAGTCAGCTAGCCAGTCAGCCAGCCAGTCAGCCAGCCAGTCAGCTAGCCAGTCAGCCAGTCAGTCAGCCAGTCAGTCAGTCAGGCCACAGGTGAAGTAGCCTGTCCAGAGGCTGAATGGATTCAAAGCCCAGTTAGGATACCTGTAGACCAGGGCTTGTGGGTTTGCCTGGGTAGACTGTTAGGGGCTTGTGGGTTTGCCTGGGTAGACTGTTAGGGGCTTGTGGGTTTGCCTGGGTAGACTGTTAGGGGCTTGTGGGTTTGCCTGGGTAGACTGTTAGGGGCTTGTGGGTTTGCCTGGGTAGACTGTTAGGGGCTTGTGGGTTTGCCTGGGTAGACTGTTAGGGGGTTGTGGGTTTAGACTCCAGTCACTAGATATTCTGTTTAGAAGTCGTACATGTTGTGATGGAACTTTAGAATAAGGATTAAACCACACCGTGGGTTGTCCACAATGCAACTTTTAAAGCTAATCAGACCGTGGGTTGTCCACAATGCAGCTTTTAAAGCTAATCAGACCGTGGGTTGTCCACAATGCAGCTTTTAAAGCTAATCAGACCGTGGGTTGTCCACAATGCAGCTTTTAAAACTAATCAGACCGTGGGTTGTCCACAATGCAGCTTTTAAAGCTAATCAGACCGTGGGTTGTCCACAATGCAGCTTTGAAAGCGAATCAGACCGTGGGTTGTCCACAATGCAGCTTTGAAAGCGAATCAGACCGTGGGTTGTCCACAATGCAGCTTTTAAAGCTAATCAGACCGTGGGTTGTCCACAATGCAGCTTTTAAAGCTAATCAGACCGTGGGTTGTCCACAATGCAGCTTTTAAAGCTAATCAGACCGTGGGTTGTCCACAATGCAGCTTTTAAAGCTAATCAGACCGTGGGTTGTCCACAATGCAGCTTTTAAAGCTAATCAGACCGTGGGTTGTCCACAATGCAGCTTTTAAAGCTAATCAGGGAGGGAGGGAGGGAGGGAGGGAGGGAGGGAGGGAGGGAGGGAGGGAGGGAGGAAGCAGAAGGGAGGGAGGGAGGAAGCAAATGGAAGGGAGGGAGGGAGGAAGCAAATGGGAGGGAGGGAGGAAGCAAAAGGGAGGGAGGGAGGGAGGGAGGGAGCAGAAGGGAGGGAGGGAGAGAGAGAGAGAGAGAGAGAGAGAGAGAGAGAGAGAGAGAGAGAGCAGAGAGAGAGAGAGAGAGGCAGAGAGGCAGAGAGAGAGAGAGAGAGAGAGGCAGAGAGAGAGAGAGAGAGAGAGAGAGAGAGAGAGAGAGAGGCAGAGAGAGAGAGAGAGAGAGAGAGAGCAGAGAGAGAGAGAGAGAGAGAGAGAGAGAGAGAGAGAGAGAGAGAGAGAGAGAGAGAGAGTAAACAAGTGATATTAGTTCTGAATAAAGTGAAAAAAGCTGTTTAATTCCATCAGGACAAGACACGCCAGCAAATTGTGGATATATAGCATTTTGCAAAAACACACACATTTTTTTTATACACATCTAAAATCGCTGAATGAAACATCTGAGAACAGTAATATTTTACACACACATCAAGTGATAAGCAATCACTTCTGATGAAAAAACACAAATGTAAAAAAATGTATTGATAAAGCATTTTGGAAATAAACTGTTCATATAGTGTATAACCAAGTAAAGAACTGACAGAGCCAAGCTGCCAGAAGGTAGGAAACATCACAGATGGTGAAGCCCAGTTCAACTCAACTGACAATCTGACACACAAACTAAAGATGACTGAAAAAAGCATATTTGGCCTATTAAATAATGCAATCAGCAACACAGCAAAGAGAAATGTCCACATTATGTGGACAATAAAGTTATATTCAATAAAGTTATATTCTATTGTATCTATGGTTTATGGACAATCCACTGCACCAC
>NC_138309.1:87705000-87812500 GCF_965601325.2 Salmo salar | reverse complement strand
GATGTGGAGGCAGAGTGGAGGCAGGGATGTGGAGGCAGAGTGGAGGCAGGGATGTTGAGAGTGGAGGCAGGGATGTGGAGGCAGAGTGGAGGCAGGGATGTGGAGGCAGAGTGGAGGCAGGGATGTGGAGGCAGAGTGGAGGCAGGGATGTGGAGGCAGAGTGGAGGCAGGGATGTTGAGAGTGGAGGCAGGGATGTGGAGGCAGAGTGGAGGCAGGGATGTTGAGGCAGAGTGGAGGCAGGGATGTTGAGGCAGAGTGGAGGCAGGGATGTGGAGGCAGAGTGGAGGCAGGGATGTGGAGGCAGAGTGGAGGCAGGGATGTGGAGGCAGAGTGGAGGCAGGGATGTGGAGGCAGAGTGGAGGCAGGGATGTGGAGGCAGAGTGGAGGCAGGGATGTTGAGAGTGGAGGCAGGGATGTGGAGGCAGAGTGGAGGCAGGGATGTGGAGGCAGAGTGGAGGCAGGGATGTTGAGGCAGAGTGGAGGCAGGGATGTGGAGGCAGAGTGGAGGCAGGGATGTTGAGAGTGGAGGCAGGGATGTGGAGGCAGAGTGGAGGCAGGGATGTTGAGGCAGAGTGGAGGCAGGGATGTGGAGGCAGAGTGGAGGCAGGGATGTGGAGGCAGAGTGGAGGCAGGGATGTGGAGGCAGAGTGGAGGCAGGGATGTTGAGGCAGAGTGGAGCCAGGGATGTTGAGAGTGGAGGCAGGGATGTGGAGGCAGAGTGGAGGCAGGGATGTGGAGGCAGAGTGGAGGCAGGGATGTGGAGGCAGAGTGGAGGCAGGGATGTTGAGAGTGGAGGCAGGGATGTGGAGGCAGAGTGGAGGCAGGGATGTGGAGGCAGAGTGGAGGCAGGGATGTTGAGGCAGAGTGGAGGCAGGGATGTTGAGAGTGGAGGCAGGGATGTGGAGGCAGAGTGGAGGCAGGGATGTGGAGGCAGAGTGGAGGCAGGGATGTTGAGAGTGGAGGCAGGGATGTGGAGGCAGAGTGGAGGCAGGGATGTGGAGGCAGAGTGGAGGCAGGGATGTGGAGGCAGAGTGGAGGCAGGGATGCAATAAAAAGGGGATTATACAGGATTATACAGGATTATACATTGACTCTTTGGGGGTTGTTGACGTGTCTTAGGGGGAACCCCTAATGAGTTACCCAGCCAGGGGTTAGGGGTTAGGGCTAGGGGTTAGTGGTTAGGGCTAGGGGTTAAAGGTTAGGGGTTAAGGGTTAGGGCTAGGGGTTAGTGGTTAGGGCTAGGGGTTAAAGGTTAGGGGTTAAGGGTTAGGGCTAGGGGTTAGGGCTAGGGGTTAGGGGTTAAGGTTAGGGGTTAGGGGTTAGGGCTAGGGGTTAGGGGTTAGTGGTTAGGGGCTAGGGGTTAGGGGCTAGGGGTTAGAGGCTAGGGGCTAGGGGTTAGGGGTTAGGGGTTAGGGGTTAGGGGCTAGGGGTTAGGGCTAGGGGTTAGGGGTTAGGGGTTAGTGGTTAGGGCTAGGGGTTAGTGGTTAGGGCTAGGGGTTAAAGGTTAGGGGTTAAGGGTTAGGGCTAGGGGTTAGGGGTTAAGGTTAGGGGTTAGGGGTTAGGGGCTAGGGGTTAGGGTTAGGGGTTAGGGGTTAGGGGTTAGTGGTTAGGGGCTAGGGGTTAGGGGCTAGGGGTTAGAGGCTAGGGGCTAGGGGTTAGGGTTAGGGGTTAGGGGCTAGGGCTAGGGGTTAGGGGTTAGGGGTTAGTGGTTAGGGCTAGGGGTTAGGGGTTAGTGGTTAGGGCTAGGGGTTAAAGGTTAGGGGTTAAGGGTTAGGGCTAGGGGTTAGGGCTAGGGGTTAGGGGTTAGGGGTTAGGGGCTAGGGGTTAGGGGTTAGGGGTAGGGGTTAGGGGTTAGGGCTAGGGGTTAGGGGTTAGGGCTAGGGGTTAGGGCTAGGGGTTAGGGGTTAGGGCTAGGGGTTAGGGGTTAGGGGTTAGGGGCTAGGGGTTAGGGCTAGGGGTTAGGTGTTAGGGGTTAGGGCTAGGGGTTAGGGGTTAGGGGTTAGTGGTTAGGGGCTAGGGGTTAGGGCTAGGGGTTAGGGGTTAGTGGTTAGGGCTAGGGGTTAAAGGTTAGGGGTTAAGGGTTAAGGCTAGGGGTTAGGGCTAGGGGTTAGGGGTTAAGGGCTAGGGGGTAAGAGTTAGGGCTAGGGGTTAGGGGCTAGGGGTTAGGGGTTAGGGCTAGGGGTTAGGGCTAGGGGTTAGGGGTTAGTGGTTAGGGCTCGGGGTTAGGGGCTAGGGGTTAGGGGCTAGGGGTTAGGGCTATTGGTTAGTGGTTAGGGCTAGGGGTTAAAGGTTAGGGGTATAGGGTTAAGGCTAGGGGTTAGGGCTAAGGGTTAGGGGTTAAGGGCTAGGGGGTAAGAGTTAGGGCTAGGGGTTAGGGGCTAGGGGTTAGGGGTTAGGGCTAGGGGTTAGGGGTTAGGGCTAGGGGTTAAGGGCTAGGGGGTAAGAGTTAGGGCTAGGGGTTAGGGGCTAGGGGTTAGGGGTTAGGGCTAGGGGTTAGGGGTTAGGGGTTAGGGGTTAGGGCTAGGGGTTAGGGGTTAGGGCTAGGGGTTAGGGCTAGGGGTTAGGGCTAGGGGTTAGGGGTTAGGGCTAGGGGTTAGGGCTAGGGGTTAGGGCTAGGGGTTAGAGGATAGGGGTTAGGGGTTAGGGCTAGGAGCTAGGGGTTGGGGGTTAGAGGCTAGGGGCTAGGGGTTAGGGGCTAGGGGCTTGGGGTTGGGTTAGGTGTTAAGGGTTAGGGGCTAGGGGTTAGGGGTTGGGGTTAGGGGTTAAAGGTTAGGGGTTAGGGGTTAAAGGTCAGTGACTTGCCATCTCTGAAGTTCTGGTCTAGATAGTCCATGATCTGAACAGGGTCTGTGATGACGTTGCCATGGTGAACGAGGACTGGTACCTCTCCTGCCGGGTTCAGTCTCATGAACCAGGGCTCGTTGTGTTCACTAAGAGGCAGACTGACGTCATACTCCTCACAGCTCAGTCCCTTCTCGGCTATGGCCAGACGCACCTAGACAGGATGGTCACAGCACAGTAACATCTAGACACACCTAGACAGGACAGTCACAGTCAGTTACATCTAGACAGGACGGTCACAGCACAGTAACATCTAGACAGGACGGTCACAGCACAGTTACATCTAGACACACCTAGACAGAACAGTCACAGCACAGTTACATCTAGACACACCTAGACAGGACAGTCACAGCACAGTTACATCTAGACACACCTAGACAGGACAGTCACAGCACAGTTACATCTAGACACACCTAGACAGGACAGTCACAGTCAGTTACATCTAGACAGGACGGTCACAGCACAGTTACATCTAGACACACCTAGACAGGACAGTCACAGCACAGTTACATCTAGACACACCTAGACAGGACAGTCACAGTCAGTTACATCTAGACACACCTAGACAGGACAGTCACAGTCAGTTACATCTAGACAGGACGGTCACAGCACAGTTACATCTAGACACACCTAGACAGGACAGTCACAGCACAGTTACATCTAGACACACCAAGACAGGACAGTCACAGTCAGTTACATCTAGACACACCTAGACAGGACAGTCACAGTCAGTTACATCTAGACACACCTAGACAGGACGGTCACAGTCAGTTACATCTAGACAGGACAGTCACAGCACAGTTACATCTAGACACACCTAGACAGGACGGTCACAGTCAGTTACATCTAGACAGGACGGTCACAGCACAGTTACATCTAGACACACCTAGACAGGACAGTCACAGCACAGTTACATCTAGACACACCTAGACAGGACAGTCACAGGACAGTCTTACATATAGACACACCTAGACAGGACAGTCACAGCACAGTTAGTTAAGATGTACAGCTCAGTCCCTTCTCGGCTATGGCCAGACACATGTACACAGATTCACAGAACTAGAATGAGATTATATTTCTATGCACAGGACAACACAATTCAAATTAGCATCATACCCACTCAGCAGCATCATATCCTTCTAAACTACGGCCCAGGCCCACCAGCAACACATATCAGTCCCTTCCCTGTTATGATCAGACCCCCCTACAATACAGCTCCACCTACAATACAGCTACAATACAGCTCCACCTACAATACACCTGCAATACAGCTCCACCTACAATACAGCTCCACCTACAATACAGCTACACCTACAATACAGCTCCACCTACAATACAGCTACACCTACAATACAGCTACAATACAGCTACAATACAGCTCCACCTACAATACACCTGCAATACAGCTCCACCTGCAATACAGCTCCACCTACAATACAGCTCCACCTACAATACAGCTACACCTACAATACAGCTCCACCTACAATACACCTGCAATACAGCTCCACCTACAATACAGCTCCACCTACAATACAGCTCCACCTACAATACAGCTCCACCTACAATACAGCTACAATACAGCTACACCTACAATACAGCTACAATACAGCTCCACCTACAATACAACTCCAACTACAATACAGCTCCAATACAGCTCCACCTAAAATACAGCTCCACCTACAATACAGCTCCAATACAGCTCCACCTAAAATACAGCTCCACCTACAATACAGCTACAATACAGCTCCACCTACAATACAGCTCCACCTACAATACACCTACAATACAGCTCCACCTACAATACAGCTACAATACAGCTCCACCTACAATACAGCTCCACCTACAATACACCTACAATACAGCTACACCTACAATACAGCTCCACCTACAATACAGCTACAATACAGCTACACCTACAATACAGCTCCACATACAATACAGCTACAATACAGCTACACCTACAATACAGCTCCACCTACAATACAGCTCCACCTACAATACAGCTACAATACAGCTCCACCTACAATACACCTACAATACAGCTCCACCTACAATACAGCTACAATACAGCTCCACCTACAATACAGCTCCACCTACAATACACCTACAATACAGCTCCACCTAAAATACAGCTCCAACTACAATACAGCTACACCTACAATACAGCTCCACCTACAATACAGCTCCACCTACAATACACCTACAATACAGCTACACCTACAATACACCTACAATACAGCTACACCTACAATACAGCTACAATACAGCTCCACCTACAATACACCTACAATACAGCTCCACCTACAATACAGCTCCACCTACAATACAGCTCCACCTACAATACAGCTCCACCTACAATACAGCTCCACCTACAATACAGCTACAATACAGCTACACCACCAATACAGCTACAATACAGCTCCACCTACAATACAGCTACAATACAGCTACACCTACAATACAGCTCCACATACAATACAGCTACAATACAGCTACACCTACAATACAGCTCCACCTACAATACAGCTACACCTACAATACAGCTACAATACAGCTACACCTACAATACACCTACAATACAGCTCCACCTACAATATACCTACAACACAGCTCCAATACAGCTCCACCTACAATACAGCTCCACCTACAATACAGCTCCACCTACAATACAGCTCCACCTACAATACAGCTCCACCTACAATACAGCTCCACCTACAATACAGCTACAATACAGCTACACCTACAATACAGCTACAATACAGCTCCACCTACAATACAGCTCCACCTACAATACAGCTACAATACAGCTACACCTACAATACAGCTACAATACAGCTACACCTACAATACAGCTCCACCTACAATACAGCTACACCTACAATACAGCTACAATACAGCTACACCTACAATACAGCTACAATACAGCTACACCTACAATACAGCTACAATACAGCTACACCTACAATATACCTACAATACAGCTACAATACAGCTACAATACAGCTACACCTACAATACAGCTACAATACAGCTCCACCTACAATACAGCTACACCTACAATACACCTACAATACAGCTACACCTACAATACAGCTACACCTACAATACAGCTACAATACAGCTACAATACAGCTGAACCTACAATACAGCTACAATACAGCTCCACCTACAATCCAGCTACTGTCACGGCTGTCGAAAGGAGTAGCAGATCTAAGTGCAGCGTGTGTGTAGTTCCACATTTTATTTACTCTGTGAAACTCATGCAATACATCAAAATAACTGAATAGACAAAAACAACAAACCGTGACACAGAGTACAAACACTACCCAAAAATAATCACCCACAAAACCCAGGAAGAAAAACCCCTACTTAAATATGATCTCCAATTAGAGACAATGAGGACCAGCTGCCTCCAATTGGAGATCATCCCAAACAAGTCAACAAAGAAATACAAAAACTAGAACCTAAGAACATAGAAATAGAAAAGATAGAAAAACACAAAACACCACCTGTCACGCCCTGACCTACTCTAACATAGAAAATAACATCTTACTATGGTCAGGACGTGACAGCTACAATACAGCTACAATAAAGCTATACCTACAATACAGCTCCACCTACAATACAGCTACAATACAGCTACAATACAGCTCCACCTACAATACAGCTACAATACAGCTACAATAAAGCTATACCTACAATACAGCTACACCTACAATACAGCTACAATACAGCTACACCAACAATACAGTTACACCTACAATACAGCTCCACCTACAATACAGCTACACCTACAATACAGCTACAATACAGCAACACCAACAATACAGTTACACCTACAATACAGCTACACCTACAATACAGCTACACCTACAAAACAGCTACAATACAGCTTCACCTACAAAACAGCTACACCAACAATACAGCTACAATACAGCTACACCTATAATACAGCTACAATACAGCTCCACCTACAATACAGCTCCACCTACAATACAGCTACACCTACAATACAGCTACAATACAGCTACAGTACAGCTCCGCCTACAATACAGCTACACCTACAATACAGCTACACCTACAATACAGCTACAATACAGCTACACCTACAATACAGCTCCACCTACAATACAGCTACAATACAGCTACAGTACAGCTCCACCTACAATACAGCTACACCTACAATACAGCTACACCTACAATACAGCTACAATACAGCTACACCTACAATACAGCTACACCTACAATACAGCTACAATACAGCTACACCTACAATACAGCTACAATACAGCTACACCTACAATACAGCTACACCTACAATACAGCTACACCTACAATACAGCTACACCGCCAATACAGCTACAATACAGCTACACCTACAATACAGCTACAATACAGCTACACCTACAATACAGCTACAATACAGTTACACCTACAATACAGCTATAATAGAGCTACACCTACAATACAGCTCCGCCTACAATACAGCTCCGCCTACAATACAGCTCCACCTACAATAAATCTACACCTACAATACAGCTCCGCCTACAATATAGCTCCAGCTACAATACCCTTACACTTGTGCCATGTCATGCCGAACCTGGAGTAGGACATCAAAGAATTCTCTATGATAGGGCTGTGGACTTCAAAGCATATGGGTAGACTACATTGGGAAGCACAGCCGCGAGCTGCCCAGTGACACGAGCCTACCAGACGAGCTAAATTACTTTTATGCTCGCTTTGAGGCAAGTAACACTGAAACATGCATGAGAGCATCAGCTGTTCCGGACGACTGTGTGATCACGCTCTCCATAGCCGATGTGAGTAAGACCTTTAAACAGATCAACATTCACAAGACCGCAGGGCCAGACGGATTACCAGGACGTGTACGCCGAGCATGTGCTGACCAACTGGCAAGTGTCTTCACTGACATTTTCAACCTGTCCCTGACTCATTCTGTAATACCAACATGTTTCAAGCAGACCACCATAGTCCCTGTGCCCAAGAACACTAAGGTAACCTGCCTAAATGACACCGACCCGTAGCACTCACGTATGAAGCCATGAAGTGCCTTGAAAGGCTGGTCATGGCTCACATCAACACCATCATCCCAGAAACCATAGACCCACTCCAATTTGCATACCGCCCCAACAGATCCACAGATGATGCAATCTCAATTGCACTCCACACTGCCCTTTCCCAGCTGGACAATAGGAACACCTATGTGAGAATGCTATTCATTGACTACAGCTCAGCGTTCAACACCATAGTGCCCTCAAAGCTCATCACTAAGCTAAGGACCCTGGGACTAAACACCTCCCTCTGCAACTGGATCCTGGACTTCCTGGCAGGCCGCCCCCAGGTGGTGAGGGTAGGTAGCAACACATCCGCCACGCTGATCCTCAACACGGGGGTCCCTCAGGGGTGCGTGCTCAGTCCCCTCCTGTACTCCCTGTTCACTCATGACTGCACGGCCAAGCACGACTCCAACACCATCATTATGTTTGCTGATGACACAACAGTGGTAGGCCTGATCACCGACAACAACGAGACAGCCTATAGGGAGGAGGTCAGAGACCTGGCCGTGTGGTGCCAGGATAAGAACCTCTCCCTCAACGTAACCAAGACTAAGGAGATGATTGTGGACTACAGGAAAAGGAGGACCGAGGACACCCCCATTCTCAATGACGGGGCTGTAGTGGAGCAGGTTGAGATCTTCAAGTTCCTTGGCGTCCACATCACCAACAAACTAGCATGGTCCAAGCACACCAAGATAGTCGCTAATCACTGGGGCCAAGCTTCCTGCCATGCAGGAACTCTATACCAGGCGGTGTCAGAGGAAGGCCCTAAAAATTGTCAAAGACTCCAGCCACCCCAGTCATAGACTGTTCTCTCTGCTACAGCATGGCAAGTCTAGGTCAAATAGGTTTCTAAACAGCTTCTACCCCCAAGCCATAAGACTGCTGAACGTCTAATCAAATGGCTACCCAGACTATTTGCCTTGCTCCCCCCCCCCCCCACCCCTCCCCTTTTTTTTACGCTGTTGCTACTCTCTGTTTATTATCATCTATGCATAGTCACTTTAATAACTCTACCTACATGTACATATTACCTCAACTAACCGGTGTCCCTGCACATCGACTCTGTACCGGTACCCCCCTGTTTATAGCCTCACTATTGTTATTTTACCGCTGCTCCTTAATTATTATTATAAAAAATAAACCCTTAAAACTGCATTGTTGGTTATGGGCTTGTAAGTCAGCATTTCACTGTAAGGACTACTACACCTGTTGTATTCAGCATTTCACTGTGAGGTCTACTACACCTGTTGTATTCAGCATTTCACTGTGAGGTCTACTACACCTGTTGTATTCAGCATTTCACTGTGAGGTCTACTACACCTGTTGTATTCAGCATTTCACTGTGAGGTCTACTACACCTGTTGTATTCAGCATTTCACTGTGAGGTCTACCACACCTGTTGTATTCAGCATTTCACTGTAAGGTCTACTACACCTGTTGTATTCAGCATTTCACTGTGAGGTCTACTACACCTGTTGTATTCAGCATTTCACTGTAAGGTCTACTACACCTGTTGTATTCAGCATTTCACTGTGATGTCTACTACACCTGTTGTATTCAGCATTTCACTGTAAGGTCTACTACACCTGTTGTATTCAGCATTTCACTGTAAGGTCTACTACACCTGTTGTATTCAGCATTTCACTGTGAGGTCTACTACACCTGTTGTATTCAGCATTTCACTGTGAGGTCTACTACACCTGTTGTATTCAGCATTTCACTGTGAGGTCTACTACACCTGTTGTATTCAGCATTTCACTGTGAGGTCTACTACACCTGTTGTATTCAGCATTTCACTGTGAGGTCTACTACACCTGTTGTATTCAGCATTTCACTGTGAGGTCTACTACACCTGTTATATTCAGCATTTCACTGTGAGGTCTACTACACCTGTTGTATTCAGCATTTCACTGTGAGGTCTACTACACCTGTTGTATTCAGCATTTCACTGTAAGGTCTACTACACCTGTTGTATTCAGCATTTCACTGTAAGGTCTACTACACCTGTTGTATTCAGCATTTCACTGTGAGGTCTACTACACCTGTTGTATTCAGCATTTCACTGTGAGGTCTACTACACCTGTTGTATTCAGCATTTCACTGTGAGGTCTACTACACCTGTTGTATTCAGCATTTCACTGTAAGGTCTACTACACCTGTTGTATTCAGCATTTCACTGTGAGGTCTACTACACCTGTTGTATTCAGCATTTCACTGTGGGGTCTACTACACCTGTTATATTCAGCATTTCACTGTGAGGTCTACTACACCTGTTGTATTCAGCATTTCACTGTGAGGTCTACTACACCTGTTGTATTCAGCATTTCACTGTGAGGTCTACACCTGTTGTATTCAGCATTTCACTGTAAGGTCTACTACACCTGTTGTGTTCAGCATTTCACTGTGAGGTCTACTACACCTGTTGTATTCAGCATTTCACTGTAAGGTCTACTACACCTGTTGTATTCAGCGTTTCACTGTAAGGTCTACTACACCTGTTGTATTCAGCATTTCACTGTAAGGTCTACTACACCTGTTGTGTTCAGCATTTCACTGTGAGGTCTACTACACCTGTTGTATTCAGCATTTCACTGTGAGGTCTACTACACCTGTTGTATTCAGCATTTCACTGTGAGGTCTACTACACCTGTTGTATTCAGCATTTCACTGTGAGGTCTACTACACCTGTTGTATTCAGCATTTCACTGTGAGGTCTACTACACCTGTTGTATTCAGCATTTCACTGTGAGGTCTACTACACCTGTTGTATTCAGCATTTCACTGTGAGGTCTACTACACCTGTTGTATTCAGCATTTCACTGTAAGGTCTACTACACCTGTTGTATTCAGCATTTCACTGTAAGGTCTACTACACCTGTTGTATTCAGCATTTCACTGTAAGGTCTACTACACCTGTTATATTCAGCATTTCACTGTGAGGTCTACTACACCTGTTGTATTCAGCATTTCACTGTGAGGTCTACTACACCTGTTGTATTCAGCATTTCACTGTGAGGTCTACTACACCTGTTGTATTCAGCATTTCACTGTGAGGTCTACTACACCTGTTGTATTCAGCATTTCACTGTGAGGTCTACTACACCTGTTGTATTCAGCATTTCACTGTGAGGTCTACTACACCTGTTGTATTCAGCATTTCACTGTGAGGTCTACTACACCTGTTGTATTCAGCATTTCACTGTGAGGTCTACTACACCTGTTGTATTCAGCATTTCACTGTGAGGTCTACTACACCTGTTGTATTCAGCATTTCACTGTGAGGTCTACTACACCTGTTGTATTCAGCATTTCACTGTGAGGTCTACTACACCTGTTGTATTCAGCATTTCCACTGTGAGGTCTACTACACCAGTTGTATTCAG
This sequence comes from Salmo salar, assembly GCF_965601325.2. Lineage (NCBI taxonomy): Eukaryota > Metazoa > Chordata > Actinopteri > Salmoniformes > Salmonidae > Salmo > Salmo salar. The sequence continues at coordinate 87,801,194 of NC_138309.1, read as the reverse complement.
CATTTCACTGTGAGGTCTACTACACCTGTTGTATTCAGCATTTCACTGTGAGGTCTACTACACCTGTTGTATTCAGCATTTCACTGTGAGGTCTACTACACCTGTTGTATTCAGCATTTCACTGTGAGGTCTACTACACCTGTTGTATTCAGCATTTCACTGTGAGGTCTACTACACCTGTTATATTCAGCATTTCACTGTGAGGTCTACTACACCTGTTGTATTCAGCATTTCACTGTGAGGTCTACTACACCTGTTGTATTCAGCATTTCACTGTGAGGTCTACTACACCTGTTGTATTCAGCATTTCACTGTGAGGTCTACTACAGCTGTTGTATTCAGCATTTCACTGTGAGGTCTACTACACCTGTTGTATTTGGCACATGTGACAAATAACATTTGATTTGATTTGATATGGAACTGGGATTGAGCTGTCAGGAAGGCCACGTGCATGTTAGCCAAACGATCCAGCTTCCTGTTCAAGCAGAAAGAGCAAAACATTGGTTGTAGCCAGCCTGGTTACAGTCCGTTTTTTTGGACACATCGAGCTGCAAAACGCCTATATGATGCTATAACTTCATTTATGTTGTCATATCAGCGTTATTTTTGATTAGCATGTCGCGCTATACCTTGTCAAGTCACGCAATCCACGCATACCCTTGAGGAGCTGTCCATTACGGCTTGGTGCTGAAACACTCACCTTCTGCGAACTGAAGGACTGCGTCCAATGATACAGTGTCATTTTGGATGGTTTGGCATTCGTGCTTTCTGTGACAGTTCCGCTCTCTTGTTGTACCTCTTGAACATCACCTTCGTGAATGAGGATTTCTTTCTCATCCTGAAATTCGGCGCTGTTTTCCGCCGCCATTTTAGCTCTATGTCTGTCGCCGAGTTGTTGCTGTGTTTGGGACGGTTGTCACTAGTTACCACAGCCACAAAGTCAAAATTGTCAATATCATATAAATGCATGAAAACAAAAATGTGATTTTTGGACTTAATTTAAGGTTACGGTTAGGCATAAGTATAGCAGTGTGGTTAAGGTTAGGGTTCGTTTTTTTTTAAAGAAGATAAATTGTAGAAGTAGGCAGGGTTTTAGATATTTGTGGCTGTTGTAACTAGTGAAGACCTGTTTGGGGACGGAGCGGAAGTGAGGTCAGACCTCCTGCGTCATCAGCATCAGGGTTGATGGATGAGAGAGGAATGGGAAAAATGCCCCTGTCTTTGTAAGTTCCTCTCTGAAAGTAGTCCTCTGTCAGTGTGTTATGAAAAGCTTCAGTGGTTGTAGGTCTATATTTAGATTAGCCTACGTAGCAGCTATTTATTTAACTTTCTGTAACATGTGTAAAATAATAGCAAGAAAAAAAATCCTTCTGGTTTTAGAAACTGGTCTTTGTAATGTGTTAAAGTCCCTTGCGAGAGGTTGTGGCCCATACAGCAGCTCTACGTAGTGTTGACCATTGCTCCCAGTCAACAGCAGAGGTCGCTGTTATCCACTCCTTTTTCAATTACATTCAATTCAATTCCAAGGGGCTTTATTGGCATGGGAAACATGTTTATACTGCCAATGCAAGTGGTTAGGGTTAGGATACTGTGATATTGTCAGTACTGTATTGACAAATTAATAGTTTCCCTTCGACTGAAGCTAATATATTTCCATCATTTCTGAACTGATTGAATAATCAGGTTGTGTAGAATTAAGAATTAGAGTCATTTTCTTAAATCTGTCAACCTATAATTGTATATATATGAATACAACGTCTAAGCTTCTAACATGTTTTAAATAGGCTATACAATATATACAATTATAGGTTGACAGATTTAAGAAAATTACTTAAATACAACTGTCACACAAAAAGTAGCCTTAGCAATAGGCTAAGCAAAAAGCAAAAAGCAAAAAGTACATGTTCTTTTCATTACGACATTTTGAGAGTTTTGCCTAAAATCAGCGATCTTACAGAGACTAGATTTACAGTGACCGTATGATGGAACTAGAATACTGGTTTAATCGGATCTTTATGGATATTTTACCCCCGTTTTCACTCACACCTCAAAAAGAGCCATTCTGTAGAGGAAACACACAGCTGTGCTAAGGCAGGAGGCGCGAGGCGCGAGTTTTTCAAAAACCGCACCGACCGGTGGCAGCGGCAGGTTGCGACGCGGGTAGCGGCAGTGGCTCTCTGAACTATGTGATTTACTGGCGAACAGCGGCACATAATCCAGGGGGGTTAAAGCGCGTACACCCTCATAATTAGCTGAGGGGGGGGGTGGCAGTGGGAGGGGGGGGGGGGGTCGTGGGTGGGTAGTGGGTGGGAGGTTCTACTGGCGTGACGTGGCGATTGGCCATGTCTTTCTTGTTTGAAGACTCGATGCTTCTCTCTCTCCCTCTGATCAGTGGAGAGGGAGGGGGGAGAGACGAGCTATTACACAGCGGCGGATACCGCGTGCGACTCCGGTAAATGACTCTTTTCCACCCATTCACACCCTACCTTAACCACATACACACTAACCACTTCCTCCATGCTTTTCTCTTTTACATATCAATCGCTTGGAAACCCACACACACTGCCCATGATCACTACCACCATAAACACTGTTTATCTTTCTTTCTTTCTTTTTAGTTGTTGTGCAAAACAGAGACATCTCTGTTTTCTCCACCTCTCCGTTTCCTGCTGGATCCCTTCTGGGGGGTGGAGGGGAGGAGGGGGGGGGGGTAATAATAACACGATACCATTCAGTCAGCCTTCGGCCGTAGACTTCTGCTCCGTTTAGAGGCTGTTCTGAATGACGGGCGGACGGTTCGACTTCGATGATGGAGGAACATACTGCGGAGGGTGGGAGGACGGCAAAGCCCACGGACATGGCATCTGTACCGGGCCAAAAGGCCAGGGCGAGTACGCCGGTTCCTGGTCGCACGGCTTTGAGATAGTAGGGGTGTACACCTGGCCCAGCGGGAATATGTACCATGGCTACTGGTCCCAGGGGAAGCGGCATGGACTGGGAGTAGAAACCAAAGGGAAGTGGATTTACCGCGGTGAGTGGAGTCACGGCTTCAAGGGTCGCTATGGACTCCGACAGAGCCACAATACACCTGCGAGGTACGATGGGACGTGGAGTAACGGGCTACAGGACGGGTATGGGATTGAGACCTACGGCGACGGTGGTAAGATACCCCTTTATAGGCAGGCTACTGTTATAAAGGATGGACATGTTGTTTTGGAAATTGCGTGTGTGTCTCTTTAAACCGCGAACCAGTGGGATCTGTCTTGTCTCTCTGTTGTGGTTTGGCGTGTGAAGAGGTTCGTGTACACAGAGGCCAGATAATGGACATGTGACTATAGGGTTATTGCAGGTTTATTATAGGGATGTTATTATACCTCCTCACATTTAGACTGATTGGGGATTTTGACTTTAGCTCTATTACGTGCACGTAAAAATGCTTTTCTTGCATGCCCCATCAAATATTTTATTTTGTCCTATAATAAATAGGTTCCCCATAGTTATTTTTGATTGAATAACATACTTGTTGATTTATTTAAATATAAGCATCATTTCTTGGCTATCTGTGCTAGTTATACTGGTATCCGACAAAATCAATTATTACGTGAAAGTCTTATGGGCCGACAACCAGGACAGCTTCGATGTGCCTTGGTATTCATTCTACAAGTGTCTGGAACGCTTTTGGCCGGATGCTACACCATTTTTCAACCTGATCTCAGAACATTTCATATTATTCTCTATGCAAATCCGAGACACTCCATTTAGTACGATATGTTACGTTTTTGTATGGTATGTTTTAATTTGTGGATATCCATCACCCATTTCGTACGATATGTTACGAATTTGCAAAACTTTAAATATGTTATGAATTTGCAAAACGTATATGTTATGAATTCTAGCTAGCTGGCTAAGATTAGCTAACTGGCTAATGTTAGCTAGGCTAGCAGTTAGGGTTAAGTTTAGGAGTTAGGTTAATGGGTTAAGGTTAGGGTTAAGTTTAGGAGTTAGGTTAATGGGTTAAGGTTAGGGTTAGGGAAAGGGTTAGCTAACGTGCTAAGTAGTTGCTAATTAGCTAAAATGCTAAAGTTGTCAGTAACACTCTATCTTATGTAACCATACCAAAGGTAACATATTGTACTAATTAGTGTCCCGGATTTACTTTACTATGTTACGTCTAGCCTATGAGACCAGGCTGTTCCACGATTAATTCCATCGTTTGGTGTTTTTGCTGATGTCGGTGGAAACCGCTCTCAGGCGCTGCTCCAGAATCTCCCATAAGTGTTCAATCGGGTTGAGATCTGGTGACTGAGACACACACACACACACACACACACACACACACACACACACACACACACACACACACACACACACACACACACACACACTTTCAAAGTCACTGAGATCTCTTCTTCTAAGTGGAACAGGGGTATTTTATACGTGATCCTAAGCATTATGGGATGGTAACTGCTTAATTAATTTAACTCAGGAACCTCACCTGTGTGGAAGCACCTGCTTTCAATATATATTATATCCCTCATTTACTCAAGTGTTTCCTATATTTATTACCTGTATAGTCATTTAGAAGAGAGACTTTAGCATTTATCTAAATACAGCTATGTAAGACAACCGCTATATATACAAAAGTATGTGGACACCCCTTCAAATTAGTGGATTTAGCTATTTCAGCCACACCCCTTGCTGACAGGTGTGTATATAATCGAGCGCACAACCATGCGATCTCCATAGACAAACATTGGCAGTAGAATGGCCCGTACTGAAGAGCTCAGTGATTTTCAACGTGGCACCGTCATAGGATGCCACCTTTCCAACAAGTCAGTTTGTAAGATTTCTGCCCTGCTAGAGCTGCCCCCGGTCAACTGTAAGTGTTGTTATTGTGAAGTGGAAACGTCTAGGAGCAACAACGGCGAGGTTCATGCAGAAATGGTTTGTCGAAAATGGTGTGGAAGAACTTGACTTCCCTGCACAGAGCCCTGACCTTAACCTCATCGAACACCTTTGGGATTAATTGGAACGCCAAATGCGAGCCAGGCCTAATCGTTCAACATCAGTGCCCGACCACACTAATGCTCTTGTGGCTGAATGGAAGCAAGTCCCCGCAGCAAATGTTCAAACATCTAGTGGAAAGTCTTCCCAGAAGAGGGGAGGCTGTTATAGCAGCAAATGTTCAAACATCTAGTGGAAAGCCTTCCCAGAAGAGGGGAGGCTGTTATAGCAGCAAAGGGGGGGACCAACTCCATATAATGCCCATGATTTTGGAATGAGATGTTCGTCGAGCAGCTGTCCACATACTTTTGGCCACGTAGTGGTCCCGTGTGGCTCAGTTGGTAGAGCATGGTGTTTGCAACGCCAGGGTTGTGGGTTCGGTTCCCATGGGGGACCAATACGGAGGAAAAAAATAAAGAAATTATGAAATGTATGCCTTCACTACTGTAAGTCGCTCTGGATAAGAGCGTCTGCTAAATTACTAAAATGTAGTGTATGTATTTACATTCTTTTGCTAAATTATTTCCGTGGCTATGGGTGAGGGTTGAGGTGAGGGTTGGGTTAAGAGGTATGTATGTAGGGTGAGCGCTGGGGTGAGGGTTGGGGTGAGGGTTGGGTGAGGGTTGGGTTAAGAGGTATGTATGTTGGGTGAGCGCTGGGGTGAGCGTTTGGGTGAGGGTTGGGTGAGGGTTGGGTGAGGGTTGAGGTGAGGGTTGGGTTAAGAGGTATGTATGTATGTAGGGTGAGCGCTGGGGTGAGGGTTGGGGTGAGGGTTGGGATGAGGGTGAGCGTTGAGGTGAGCGTTGGAGTGAGATTGGGGTGAGGGTGAGCGTTGAGGTGAGCGTTGGTTTAAGAGGTATGTATGTATTAGGGCTGCACGATTTGGACCAAAAATCTAATAAATAACTAAAAGCGTTTTTATTTTGTATTTTTTCAAAGCTTGGTAATTCCCTCAGATGTGGTTAAAACAAGTGTCAGGGTAGAGAACACGTGATGGTCCTTACCACGTTTTGGTCAATTATCATTTTGCACACTTGTTGCTCCTCATTCAGGCCCCCAGGCGGTGAAAGCTTCTCTCAAACCCCAAAGACATATTTTCTCTCTTCTCAACTTCTCATCAATAAAGTGTACTGTCTGTCACGTCCTGACCAGTAAAAGGGGGTGTTTGTCATTGTTTTATGGTCAGGGCGTGGCAGGGGGTGTGTTAGTTTTGTGTGTTTTGGGGTTTTTGGTCTAGGGGATTTTAGTTCTAGTTTTCATTTTCTATGTTTCGTTTTCCAGGTTTTGGCCGAGTGTGGTTTCCAATCAGAGGCAGGTGTCTTTCGTTGTCTCTGATTGGAAACCATACTTAGGCAGCCTGTTTTTCCTTTGGGGTTTTTGTGGGTGGTTGTTTTCCGTTTTTGTGTAAGTACCTGACGGAACTGTCAGTTTTGTTATTTTTTTTTGTAAAAGTGTTATCTCATTAAAGGAAGATGAGCACTATACCCGCTGCGCCTTGGTCTGTCCTTTACGACGCCCCTGACACTGTCATAGTGATGTAGGACTTGTTTGTTCTACCGGAACAAAGATCTGTTGTAGTCGCGTAATAATCAACACGCGTGAACTCTGTTTCAACTCTTCCCTTATGTCACGCCCTGACCAGGTGAACTCGGGTATTTTGGTCAAGGTGTGTCATGTTGGGTATTTTTCGTTGGTTTGTTTTCTATGTTTGCGTTATAGCCTTGTGTTAGCTCTATGTGGGTTATTTCTATGTTGGGTTCTGTCGATTCCCAATCAGAGACAGCTGTCGCTAGTTGTCTCTGATTGGGATCACATTTAAGTTCCTTTTTCCCCCACGCTGTTTGTGGGGTGTTGCCTCTTTGTTTTGAGCAGTTAACGTATCGGCATTTTCTTGTTTTTGTGTACGTGTTTATTACAGTGTGAAGAATAAACATGTGTTCGCTCCCAGCTGCGCTTTGGTCCGCTTCCTCATCACCCGACGACGATCGTTACACCTTATTTTTCTTATACAGTGTTGGGATGGCGACTTGGGCTAAATACTGTATGTACCAGATAGAATCTTATATCTTCTGTCCAGCTTGTTTCTCATCTTCTTGAAGACGTCTTTACTGACAGTGTAAATAGGAGTCTTCGCCTATGTGATAGCTAGGTGATCAATGCCTCCTTAGCGTAGGTGGCTGGCTATGGCTGAGGACTTCGCTGCTGTCGGCCAATTTTTATCACCAAGCAATCGTTGTAAAGTAGGGGATGGTTCTCCTCTTCAAATGATTGGATGAAGGTGTCGTGTTGCGTCTTGTCGTCGTCACAACTCTGAGGCCCTTTTTACACGACGCTCGGTTTTCCTGTAGCTGAAATACTGCCGTACCACTGAAGATGAGCTGAAATACTGCCGTACCACTGAGGATGAGCTGAAATACTGCCGTACCGCTGAGGATGAGCTGAAATACTGCCGTACCACTGAGGATGAGCTGAAATACTGCCGTACCACTGAAGATGAGCTGAAATACTGCCGTACAACTGAGGACGTGCTGAAATACTGCCGTACCACTGAGGATGAGCTGAAATACTGCCGTACCACTGAGGATGAGCTGAAATACTGCCGTACCACTGAGGATGAGCTGAAATACTGCCGTACCACTGAGGACGAGCTGAAATACTGCCGTACCACTGAGGACGAGCTGAAATACTGCCGTACCACTGAGGACGAGCTGAAATACTGCCGTACCACTGAGGATGAGCTGAAATACTGCCGTACCACTGAGGATGAGCTGAAATACTGCCGTACCACTGAGGATGAGCTGAAATACTGCCGTACCACTGAAGATGAGCTGAAATACTGCCGTACCACTGAGGATATACTGAAATACTGCCGTACCACTGAAGATGAGCTGAAATACTGCCGTACCACTGAGGATATGCTGAAATACTGCCGTACCACTGAAGATGAGCTGAAATACTGCCGTACCACTGAGGATGAGCTGAAATACTGCCGTACCACTGAAGATATCCTGAAATACTGCCGTACCACTGAGGATGAGCTGAAATACTGCCGTACCACTGAGGATGAGCTGAAATACTGCCGTACCACTGAAGATATGCTGAAATACTGCCGTACCACTGAGGATGAGCTGAAATAATGCCGTACCACTGAAGATATGCTGAAATACTGCCGTACCACTGAAGATGAGCTGAAATACTGCCGTACCACTGAGGATATGCTGAAATACTGCCGTACCACTGAAGATGAGCTGAAATACTGCCGTACCACTGAGGATGAGCTGAAATACTGCCGTACCACTGAGGATGAGCTGAAATACTGCCGTACCACTGAAGATATGCTGAAATACTGCCGTACCACTGAGGATGAGCTGAAATACTGCCGTACCACTGAGGATGAGCTGAAATACTGCCGTACCACTGAGGATGAGCTGAAATACTGCCGTATCACTGAAGATGTGCTGAAATACTGCCGTACCACTGAGGATGACCTGAAATACTGCCGTACCACTGAGGATGAGCTGAAATACTGCCGTACCACTGAGGACGTGCTGAAATACTGCCGTATCACTGAGGATGAGCTGAAATACTGCCGTACCACTGAAGATGTACTGAAATACTGCCGTACCACTGAAGATGTGCTGAAATACTGCCGTACCACTGAGGATGAGCTGAAATACTGCCGTACCACTGAAGATGTACTGAAATACTGCCGTACCACTGAAGAGGAACTGAAATACTGCCGTATCACTGAAGACGTACTGAAATACTGCCGTACCACTGAAGATGTACTGAAATACTGCCGTACCACTGAAGATGTACTGAAATACTGCCGTACCACTGAAGATGAGCTGAAATACTGCCGTACCACTGAAGATATGCATAATTACTGCCGTACCACTGAAGATATGCTGAAATACTGCCGTACCACTGAGGATGAGCTGAAATACTGCTGTATCACTGAGGATGAGCTGAAATACTGCCGTACCACTGAGGATGAGCTGAAATACTGCCGTATCACTGAGGATGAGCTGAAATACTGCCGTACCACTGAGGATGAGCTGAAATACTGCCGTACCACTGAAGAGGAACTGAAATACTGCCGTATCACTGAGGATGAGCTGAAATACTGCCGTACCACTGAAGATGAGCTGAAATCCAGCCGTACTCCACAACACTGGAGGAGGTGCCTTAGTCTAGTTTCTGTTGTGTTAACGGTGCGTCAAAGACAGGAGAAAATGGCAGCATCTTGCGTTATATGGATATCGCTCGTCAATATCGCAATTTTGTTTCTGAATTAGATTAATTTTGCAGCTCTAGTATGTATGTAGGGTGAGGGTTGGTGTGAGGGTGGGGTTGGGTTAGGGTGGGGTTAGGGTTGGTGTGAGGGTGGGGTTAGGGTGAGGGTTGGTGTGAGGGTTGGTGTGAGGGTGAGGGTTGGTGTGAGGGTTAGGGTTGGTGTGAGGGTGAGGGTTGGTGTGAGGGTGGGGTGAGGGTTGGTGTGAGGGTTGGTGTGAGGGTGGGGTGAGGGTGAGGGTTGGTGTGAGGGTTAGGGTTGGTGTGAGGGTGAGGGTTGGTGTGAGGGTGGGGTGAGGGTGAGGGTTGGTGTGAGGGTTAGGGTTGGTGTGAGGGTGAGGGTTGGTGTGAGGGTGGGGTGAGGGTGAGGGTTGGTGTGAGGGTTAGGGTTGGTGTGAGGGTGAGGGTTGGTGTGAGGGTGAGGGTTGGTGTGAGGGTAGGGTTGGTGTGAGGGTGAGGGTTGCTGTGAGGGTTAGGGTTGGTGTGAGGGTGGGGTTAGGGTTGGTGTGAGGGTGAGGGTTGCTGTGAAAGTGAGGTTAGGGTTGGTGTGAGGGTGAGGGTTGGTGTGAGGGTGAGGGTTGGTGTGAAGGTGAGGTTAGGGTTGGTGTGAGGGTGAGGGTTGGTGTGAGGGTGAGGGTTGGTGTGAGGGTGAGGGTTGGTGTGAGGGTGGGGTGAGGGTTGGTGTGAGGGTGAGGGTTGGTGTGAGGGTGAGGGTTGGGTTAGGGTGGGGTTAGGGTTGGTGTGAGGGTGGGGTTAGGGTGAGGGTTGGTGTGAGGGTTAGGGTTGGTGTGAGGATGAGGGTTGGTGTGAGGGTTGGTGTGAGGGTGAGGGTTGGTGTGGGGTTAGGGTTGGTGTGAGGGTGAGGGTTGGTGTGAGGGTGAGGGTTGGTGTGAGGGTGAGGGTTGGTGTGAGGGTGAGGGTTGGTGTGAGGGTGGGGTGAGGGTTGGTGTGAGGGTTGGTGTGAGGGTGGGGTGAGGGTGAGGGTTGGTGTGAGGGTGAGGGTTGGTGTGAGGGTAAGGGTTGGTGTGAGGGTGAGGGTAAGGGTTGGTGTTAGTGTTGGTGTCAGGGTGAGGGTCAGGGTTGGTGTGAGGGTGAGGGTTGCTGTGAAGGTGAGGTTAGGGTTGGTGTGAGGGTAAGGGTTGGTGTGAAGGTGTGGGTTGGGGTGAGGGTTGGTGTGAGGGTAAGAGTTGGTGTGAGGGTGGGGTTGGTGTGAGGGTTAGGGTTGGTGTGAGGGTGAGGGTTGGTGTGAGGGTGAGGGTTGGTGTGAGGGTGAGGGTTGGTGTGAGGGTGAGGGTTGGTGTGAGGGTGGGGTGAGGGTTGGTGTGAGGGTTGGTGTGAGGGTGGGGTGAGGGTGAGGGTTGGTGTGAGGGTTAGGGTTGGTGTGAGGGTGAGGGTTGGTGTGAGGGTGAGGGTTGGTGTGAGGGTGGGGTGAGGGTGAGGGTTGGTGTGAGGGTTAGGGTTGGTGTGAGGGTGAGGGTGTGGGTGGGGTGAGGGTGGGGGGGGTGAGGGTGAGGGTTGGTGTGAGGGTGAGGGTTGGTGTGAGGGTGAGGGTTGGTGTGAGGGTGGGGTTGTGTGAGGGTGGGTTGGTGTGAGGGTGGTGTGAGGGTGGTGTGAGGGTTGGTGTGGGGGGGGTTGGTGTGAGGGTGAGGGTTGGTGTGAGGGTGGGGTAGGGTTGGTGTTAGTGTTGGTGTCAGGGTGAGGGTTAGGGTTGGTGTGAGGGTGAGGGTTGCTGTGAAGGTGAGGGTTGGTGTGAGGGTTGGTGTGAGGGTGAGGGTTGGTGTGAGGGTGGGGTTGGTGTGAGGGTGGGTTGGTGTGAGGGTGGGGTTGGGTTGGGGTGAGGGTTGGTGTGAGGGTTGGTGTGAGGGTAGAGTTGGTGTGAGGGTGGGGTTGGTGTGAGGGTAAGGGTTGGTGTGAGGGTGGGGTTAGGGTTGGTGTGAGGGCACTTCCCAAAACCATTGTAACCTCTCATAGTAAAGTCACACTGTAACTTCTCATAGTAAAGTCACACTGTAACCTCTCATAGTAAAGTCACACTGTAACTTCTCATAGTAAAGTCACACTGTAACCTCTCATAGTAAAGTCACACTGTAACCTCTCATAGTAAAGTCACACTGTAACTTCTCATAGTAAAGTCACACTGTAACCTCTCATAGTAAAGTCACACTGTAACCTCTCATAGTAAAGTCACACTGTAACCTCTCATAGTAAAGTCACACTGTAACCTCTCATAGTAAAGTCACACTGTAACTTCTCATAGTAAAGTCACCTGACCTCCGTAAGCCCTGCCTCCATAGTAAAGTCACACTGTAACCTCCATAGTAAAGTCACACTGTAACCTCTCATAGTAAAGTCACACTGTAACCTCTCATAGTAAAGTCACACGACTCCGTAAGCCTCTGCCCCATAGTAAAGTCACACTGTAACCTCTGGCACCTGACCCCGTAAAGTCACACTGTAACCTCTCTGGCACCTGACCCCGTAAAGTCACACTGTAACCTCTCATAGTAAAGTCACACTGTAACCTCTCATAGTAAAGTCACACTGTAACTTCTCATAGTAAAGTCACACTGTAACCCTGGCCCTGCCCCATAGTAAAGTCACTGTTTTTCAGCGGCAGGGACTGGGAGACTAATCAGGATCAAGGCATAGATGAACGGAGCAAAGTACAGAGAGATCCTTGATGAAAACCTGCTCCAGAGCGCTCAGGACCTCAGACTGCGGCGAAGGTTCACCTTCCAACAGGACAACGACCCTAAGCACACAGCCAAGACCACGCAGGAGTGGCTTCGGGACAAGTCTCTGAATGTCCTTGAGTGGCCCAGCCAGAGCCCAGACTTGAACCCGATCGAACATCTCTGGAGAGACGTGAAAATATAGAGACTTTGAGAGAGAGAGTCAACATCCAACATGACAGAGCTTGAGAGGATCTGCAGAGAAGAATGTGAGAAACTCCCCAAATACAGGTGTGCCAAGCTTGTAGTGTCATACCCAAGAAGACTCGAGGCTGTAATCGCTGCCAAAGGTGCTTCAACAAAGTACTGAGTAAAGGGTCTGAAGACTTATGTAAATGTGATATTTCAGTTTTTATTTGTAATAAATTTGCAAAAATTTCTAAAACCTGTTTTTGCTTTGTCATTATGGGATATTGTGTGTAGATTGATGAGGAAAAAATACAATTTAATCAATTTTAGAATAAGGCTGTAACGTAACAAAATGTGGAAAAAGTCAAGGGGTCTGAATACTTTCCCGAAGGCAGTCTGTCTGGAGATAACAATTATTCAGACAGAACAATGGCAATCTACACTGAGTCTACAAAACATTAAGAACACCTTCCCCCTTTTGCTCTCAGAATAGCCTCAATTTGTCGGGGCATGGACTCTATAAGGTGTTGAAAGCGTTCTACAGAGATGCTGCAATTGTTGGTGTTGACTCCAAGGCTTCCCACAGTTGTATCAAGTTGGCTGGATGTCCTTTGGGTGGTGGACCATTCTTGAAAAAAAACTCATGAATGGCACACTGAATGGCACACATACACAATCCATGTCTCAATTGCCCCCCCCCCCCAACCTGTCTCCTCCCTTTCATCTACACTGATTTGAAGTGGATTTAACAAGTGACGTCAATGTGACCTTAATGTTTTGTACACTCAGTGTATATCTGAAGTATTACCCGGTGGGCATCCTTACCATTGAATCAACGTCCATAGTAAAGTCATGAGCTTGATATTGTTTGTAGGGAATTTAGTATCCTAGTTGAGATCAGTGAGTCAGTTTCATTCTGTGGCTTTTAATTCTTACTTTTAAAATCAATCAATCAATCAACCAGCAAACCGATCGATCTATTCACCCCCAGATCTGTGTTGTCCTGTCTCTCCTCCAGGTACATATCAGGGCCAGTGGATGGGTGGGATGCGTCATGGATACGGCGCGCGTCAGAGTGTTCCGTACGGCGTGGCCACGGTAATCCAATCCCAGCTACGTACCTCCTTGGCATCCCTGCGCTCCGAGCAGAGTAACGGCGCCGTGCTCCAGGATCTCTCGGGTGACACGCCCACCGGCGGCCGCGGCGGGTTCGTCCTCAACTTCCACTCGGACAGCGAGGTGGTCACCGGGAAGAAGAAGGGTCTGTTCCGCCGCGGCTCGCTTTTCGGGAGCCTCCGTCGGCTTCACAAGTCCGAATCGAAGTCGTCCATCTCCAGCAAGAGGAGTTCGGCACGCAGCGACGCCGCAATGAGCCGCGTCAGCTCCTCCTCCGGTGACGCCAACTCCACCGTCTCCCTGGGCGACGGAGAGCTGCCGGAAGAGGACCTGCTATTGGAGGATCACGTGGACGCCACCACCACCGAGACGTACACGGGGGAGTGGAAGAACGACAAGCGCAACGGGTTCGGCGTCAGCGAACGTTCCAACGGGATGAAGTACGAGGGGGAGTGGCTGAACAACAAGCGCCATGGTTACGGGTGCACCACCTTCCCCGAGGGGAACAAGGAAGAAGGGAAGTACAAGAATAACGTGCTGGTACGTGGAATAAGGAAGCAGTTGATCCCGCTAAAGAACCCCAAAACCAAAGAGAAGGTGGACCGGGCAGTGGAGGGGGCGCGGAGGGCAGGGGTCATCGCCAGGACGAAAGTGGAAATAGCAGCTTCAAGGTAAGGTCCCTGGGGATGTGGGGCGTGTGTGTGTGTGTGTGTGTGTGTGTGTGTGTGTGTGTGTGTGTGTGTGTGTGTGTGTGTGTGTGTGTGTGTGTGTGTGTGTGTGTGTGTGTGTGTGTCTCAGTCACCAGATCTCAACCCGATTGAACACTTATGGGAGATTCTGGAGCAGCGCCTGAGAGCGTTGGGATTGGGATTGAAGGCCCAGCCTTCTATAAAAGCAGTCTCATGACAGTGGCCCTGATGTTCATTCATCACCACCAAGGGGACAGGGACAGGTATCCAGGGACAGGTACCCAGGGACAGGTATCCAGGGACAGGTATCCAGGGACAGGTATCCAGGGACAGGTACCCAGGGACAGGTATCCAGGGACAGGCACCCAGGGACAGGTATCCAGGGACAGGTACCCAGGGACAGGTACCCAGGGACAGGTATCCAGGGACAGGTACCCAGGGACAGGTATCCAGGGACAGGTATCCAGGGACAGGTACCCAGGGACAGGTACCCAGGGACAGATACCCAGGGACAGGTACCCAGGGACAGGTACTCAGGGACAGGTATCCAGGGACAGGTATCCAGGGACAGGCACCCAGGGACAGGTACCCAGGGACAGATACCCAGGGACAGATACCCAGGGACAGGTACCCAGGGACAGGTACCCAGGGACAGGTATCCAGGGACAGGTACCCAGGGACAGGCACCCAGGGACAGGTACCCAGGGACAGGTATCCAGGGACAGGTATCCAGGGACAGATACCCAGGGACAGGTATCCAGGGACAGGTACCCAGGGACAGGCATCCAGGGACAGGCACCCAGGGACAGGTACCCAGGGACAGGTACCCAGGGACAGGTATCCATCATAGCCGATCTTTGAGAGTATCTCTACCGCTCCTGCTGTCTCTAGAGAGTTGAAAACAGCAGGTCTGGGACAGGTAGCACGTCCGGTGAACAGGTCAGGGTTCCAGCAGGTCTGGGACAGCAGGTCTGGGACAGCAGGTCTGGGACAGGTAGCACGTCCGGTGAACAGGTCAGGGTTCCATAGCTGCAGGCAGAACAGTTGGAACTGGAGCAGCAGCACGGCCAGGTGGACTGGGGACAGCAAGGAGTCATCATGCCAGGTAGTCCTGAGGCATGGTCCTAGGGCTCAGATCCTCCGAGAGAGAGAGAGGGAGAAAGAGAGAAAGAGAGAATTAGAGAGAGCATATTTGAATTCACACAGGACACCGGAAAAGACAAGAGAAATACTCCAGATGTGACAGACTGACCCTAGCCCCCAGACACATAAACTACTGCAGCATAAATACTGGAGGCTGAGACAGGAGGGGTCAGGAGACACTGTGGCCCCATCCGAATATATAGAGACTGTGAGAGAGAGAGAGAGAGAGAGAGAGAGAGAGTTAACAGAATATATACAGACTGTGTGAGAGAGAGTTAACAGAATATATACAGACTGTGAGAGAGAGAGTTAACAGAATATATACAGACTGAGAGAGAGAGTTAACAGAATATATACAGACTGTGAGAGAGAGAGTTAACAGAATATATACAGACTGTGTGAGAGAGAGTTAACAGAATATATACAGACTGTGAGAGAGAGAGTTAACAGAATATATACAGACTGTGTGAGAGAGAGTTAACAGAATATATACAGACTGTGAGAGAGAGTCAGAATATATACAGACTGTGAGAGAGAGAGAACAGAATATATACAGACTGTGAGAGAGAGAGTTAACAGAATATATACAGACTGTGAGAGAGAGAGTTAACAGAATATATACAGACTGTGAGAGAGAGAGTTAACAGAATATATACAGACTGTGAGAGAGTTAACAGAATATATACAGACTGTGAGAGAGAGTTAACAGAATATATACAGACTGTGAGAGAGAGTTAACAGAATATATACAGACTGTGAGAGAGAGTTAACATAATATATACAGACTGTGAGAGAGAGAGAACAGAATATATACAGACTGTGTGAGAGAGTTAACAGAATATATACAGACTGCGTGAGAGAGAGTTAACAGAATATATACACACTGTGAGAGAGAGAGTTAACAGAATATATACAGACTGTGAGAGAGAGAGTTAACAGAATATATACAGACTGTGTGAGAGAGTTAACAGAATATATACAGACTGTGAGAGAGAGTTAACAGAATATATACAGACTGTGAGAGAGAGTTAACAGAATATATACAGACTGTGAGAGAGAAGTTAACAGAATATATACAGACTGTGAGAGAGTGTTAACAGAATATATACAGACTGTGAGAGAGAGAGAGAACAGAATATATACAGACTGTGTGAGAGAGAGTTAACAGAATATATACAGACTGTGAGAGAGAGAGTTAACAGAATATATACAGACTGTGTGAGAGAGAGTTAACAGAATATATACAGACTGTGAGAGAGAGAGTTAACAGAATATATACAGACTGTGAGAGAGAAAGTTAACGAGGGGTGGAGACATTTTTGTGGATGAGATTAGTTTATTTAAGGAAAGGGAGAGAATTTGATGGGGCTCTCTGTTGTGTAAATATCCAGGCCTGGCTCACATTAGGTACAGTTCATAGCGACGTTTCCTTAATGTTTCAAGACGTCATGGTAATAACGTCTGACTTAATATACTGCGTTTATGGCTGCTTGGCCTTCGTCCCTACTGTCTTATTGAATTTACTAGCTGTTACGGATCCTGAAGTCATGTCTTTGAGATATGAGATGTAATTTAACCAAAACATGCTCTTCCCCTACACTGAACCCGTAACACATTTCTTCAAGTGACTTCTGTTTATAGCCAGGAGTTTTTCCTGCCTGACATCACCAGAAAAAACTATGGGCCCTAGACTAGTCTGCTTATAAGCATGTTGTAAACTAGCTTTGTGATGTCATTCAGTGTTATAACCAGCCTTTATAAACACTGTGGCTAGTTAGTGGTTATGTAAACATCATTATGTAGTAGCTAGCTGACAGAGGGTTATAACCAGCCGCTATAAACACTGTGTCTAGTTAGTGGTTATGTAAACATCACTATGTAGTAGCTAGCTGACAGAGGGTTATTATCAGCCTTTATAAACACTGTGGCTAGTTAGTGGTTATGTAAACATCACTATGTAGTAGCTAGCTGACAGAGGTTTATAACCAGCCTTTATAAACACTGTGGCTAGTTAGTGGTTATGTAAACATCAGTATGTAGTAGCTAGCTGACAGAGGGTTATAAACAGCCTTTATAAACACTGTGGCTAGTTAGTGGTTATGTAAACATCATTATTTAGTAGCTAGCTGACAAAGGGTTATAACCAGCCTTTATAAACACTGTGGCTAGTTAGTGGTTATGTAAACATCACTATGTAGTAGCTAGCATGACATGCTGTGGTATTGATCAGTTAGAGGTGATCTGATTTCATTGTCCTGGAATAGCCTGAGTGGATCCAGAGAGAGGAAGAGAGGAGAGGAAGAGGGGAGAGGATGGAGAGGAAGAGGGGAGAGGAAGAGAGGAGAGGAAAAGAGGAGAGGAAGGAGAGGAAGAGAGGAGAGGAAGGAGAGGAAGGGAGGAGAGGAAGGAGAGGAAGGGAGGAGAGGAAGGAGAGGAGAGGAAGGAGAGGAAGGGGAGGAAGAGGGGAGAGGAAGAGAGGAGGGGAAGGAGAGGAAGGAGAGGAAGAGGAGAGAGGAAGGAGAGGAGGAGAGGAGGGGAAGGAGAGGAAGAGAGGAGAGGAAGGAGAGGAAGGAGAGGAAGAGAGGAGAGGAAGGAGAGGAAGAGAGGAGAGGAAGAGGGGAGAGGAAGGAGAGGAAGAGAGGAGAGGAAGGAGAGGAAGAGAGGAGAGGAAGGAGAGGAGAGGAAGAGAGGAGAGGAAGGAGAGGAAGAGGGGAGAGGAAGGAGAGGAAGAGAGGAGAGGAAGGAGAGGAAAGGGGGATGAGAATGGATTCAGTCAAATGGAGTTAATTTGCTGAGCAGGGGAAGGAGGTGAAGGGAGGGATAGATAGATTGGGGAGTCTGGATGGACAGAAGTAATGGGATAACAGAAAGGAGAGGACACACAGACCCCCAACACACACCCCCACACACCCCCAAACCCCCAACAGACACCCCCACACACAACACACACCCAACACACACCCAACACACACACACCCAACACACACCCAACACACACACACACACAACACACACACACAACACACACCCAACACACACACACCCAACACACACACACCACCACACACCCCCACACACCCAACACACACCCAACACACCCCCACACACCAACACACACCCAACACACACCCAACACACACACACCAACACACACCCAACACACACCCAACACACACACACCCAACACACACACACAACACACACACACAACACACACCCAACACACACACACCCAACACACACACACACACACCCCCACACACCAACACACACACACACCCCCACACACCCAACACACACCCAACACACCCCCACACACCAACACACACACCCAACACACACCCAACACACACACACCCAACACACACCCAACACACACACACACCCACACCCAACACACACACCCACACACACACACCCAACACACACCCAACACACACACACCCAACACACACCCAACACACACCCAACACACACACACCCCAACACACACCCAACACACACACACAACACACACACACACAACACACACCCAACACACACACACCCAACACACACACACCCACACCTCCACACCCCCAACACACACCCCCACACACCCAACACACACCCCCACACACCCAACACACACCCCCAACACACACCCCCACACACCAACACACACCCCCAACACACACCCCCATACACCCCAACACACACCCAACACACACCCCCACACACCCAACACACACCCAACACACACCCCCACACACCCCCACACACCCAACACACACACACACACACCCAACACACACCCCCACACACCCAACACACACCCCCACACACCCAGCACACCCCCACACACCAACACACACCCCCAACACACACCCCAACACACATCCCAATATACCCCTACACACCCCAACACACACCCCCACACACCCAACACACACCCCCACACACCCCCACACACCCAACACACACCCACACACCCAACACACACCCCCACACACCCAACACACACCCACACACCCAACACACACCCAACACACACCCCCACACACCCCCACATACCCCCACACAGCCCCAACACACACCCCCACACACCCCCAACATACACCCCCATACACACCCCCACACACCCAACACACACCCCCACACACCCAACACCCCCCCCCCACACCCCCAACACACACCCAACACACACCCCCACACACCCAACACACACCCAACACACACCCAACACACACACCCAACACACACCCCCACACACCCCCAACACACACCCCCACACACCCAACACACACCCACACAAACCCCCAACACACCCCCACACACCCACACACACCCCCACACCCCCAACACACACTCCCACACACCCCCAACACATCCCCACACACCCCCACACACCCAACACTACCCCCACACACCCAACACACACCAGCACACCCCCACACACCCAACACACCCCCACACCCCCAACACACACCCCCACACCCCCCCCACCCAACACACACCCAACACACCCCCACACACCCAACACACACCAACACACCCCCACCCAACACACACCCAACACACCCCCACACACCCAACACACACCCCCACACACCCAACACACCCCCACACCCCCCCACACACCCAACACACACCCCCAACACACACCCCCAACACACACCCAACACACCCCCACACACCCACACATACCCCCACACCCCCAACACACACCCCCACACCCCCAACACACCCACACACACCCCCACACACCCAACACTACCCCCACACACCCAACACACACCAACACAACCCCACACAACACACACCCACACACACCCCCACACACCCAACACATACCCCCACCTAATACACACCCAACACACACCCAACACACAAACACACACACACACAACACACCCAACACAAACACACACACACAACCACACACACCACAATACACACACACACAACCACACACACCCAACACAAATACACACACACACACACACACCCCTCTATGAGAAAGCAGGCCTCGACGAGCCGTTCTATCATCCCCCGGGGCAGAGCTGATGACCTCATGGTCTTGACCAGCCAATCGATAGCCTAGCGTGAGTAGTGCTGTGAGATACGTGAGTAGTGCTGTGCTGGTCGGCATTCCTCTCATTCAAGAGTAGCAGAGAGATTCCCAGATAGAGGAGGGGAGAGAAGAGGGGAGAGAGAGGAGCAGAGAGAGAGGAGGGGGAGGAGCAGAGAGAGAGGAGGGGGAGAGAGGAGGGGAGAGACAGGAGGGGAGAGACAGGAGGGGAGAGAGGAGCAGAGAGAGAGGAGCAGAGAGAGGGGAGCAGAGAGAGGAGGGGGGAGAGAGGAGGGGAGAGACAGAAGGGGAGAGAGAAGCGGAGAGAGAGGAGCAGAGAGAGGAGGGGGGAGACAGGAGGGGAGAGAGGAGCAGAGAGAGAGGAGCAGAGAGAGTAGCAGAGAGAGGAGCAGAGAGAGAGGAGCAGAGAGAGAGGAGCAGAGAGAGGAGCATAGAGAGGAGTGGGAGAGAGGAGGGGAGAGAGGAGCAGAGAGAGAGGAGCAGAGAGAGGAGGGGGGAGAGAGGAGGGGAGAGAGGAGGGCAGAGAGGAGCAGAGAGAGAGGAGCAGAGAGAGAGGAGCAGAGAGAGAGGAGCAGAGAGAGGAGCAGAGAGAGGGAGCAGAGAGAGAGGAGCAGAGAGAGAGGAGCAGAGAGAGGAGCAGAGACAGAGTAGCGGAGAGAGAGGAGGGGAGAGAGAGGAGGGGAGAGACAGGAGGAGAGAGAGTAGCAGAGAGAGGAGCAGAGAGAGAGGAACAGAGAGAGGAGCAGAGAGAGGAGCAGAGAGAGAGGAGCAGAGAGCAATTTGCAACACATTATGCTCATAATTACAGTCCTGCTTCTTTCCTCACAGCCTTTAATATTCCTAATGACTCTTCCAAAGTCCCCAAATATCTCTGTAGTGACACCTCCCTAGTGACCAGGACTATGTGTTATAGTGACACCTCCCTAGTGACCAGGACTATGTGTTGTTGTAGTGACACCTCCCTAGTGACCAGGACTATGTGTTGTAGTGACACCTACCTAGTGACCAGGACTATGTGTTATAGTGACACCTCCCTAGTGACCAGGACTATGTGTTATAGTGACACCTCCCTAGTGACCAGGACTATGTGTTGTTATAGTGACCCCTCCCTAGTGACCAGGACTATGTGTTATAGTGACACCTCCCTAGTGACCAGGACTATGTGTTGTTGTAGTGACACCTCCCTAGTGACCAGGACTATGTGTTGATAGTGACACCTCCCTAGTGACCAGGACTATGTGTTGTTATAGTGACCCCTCCCTAGTGACCAGGACTATGTGTTGTAGTGACACCTCCCTAGTGACCAGGACTATGTGTTGTTATAGTGACACCTCCCTAGTGACCAGGACTATGTGTTATAGTGACACCTCCCTAGTGACCAGGACTATGTGTTGTTATAGTGACACCTCCCTAGTGACCAGGACTATGTGTTGTTATAGTGACACCTCCCTAGTGACCAGGACTATGTGTTGTAGTGACACCTCCCTAGTGACCAGGACTATGTGTTGTTATAGTGACACCTCCCTAGTGACCAGGACTATGTGTTGTAGTGACACCTCCCTAGTGACCAGGACTATGTGTTGTTATAGTGACACCTCCCTAGTGACCAGGACTATGTGTTGTTGTAGTGACACCTCCCTAGTGACCAGGACTATGTGTTGTTATAGTGACACCTCCCTAGTGACCAGGACTATGTGTTGTTATAGTGACACCTCCCTAGTGACCAGGACTATGTGTTGTAGTGACACCTCCCTAGTGACCAGGACTATGTGTTGTTATAGTGACACCTCCCTAGTGACCAGGACTATGTGTTGTTATAGTGACACCTCCCTAGTGACCAGGACTATGTGTTGTTATAGTGACACCTCCCTAGTGACCAGGACTATGTGTTGTTATAGTGACACCTCCCTAGTGACCAGGACTATGTGTTGTTATAGTGACACCTCCCTAGTGACCAGGAAAGGACAAATATGAATTTAATGCTGATCAGATTTTGTCTCCAGGTCATGCCAGGACAGGGAGACAGTTGAAGGTGCTGGCTAGCAGAGTAGAACATCTGTTTAGGAGAGGTGCTGGCTAGCAGAGTAGAACATCTGTTTAGGAGAGGTGCTGGCTAGCAGAGTAGAACACCTGTTTAGGAGAGGTGCTGGCTAGCAGAGTAGAACACCTGTTTAGGAGAGGTGCTGGCTAACAGAGTAGAACACCTGTTTAGGAGAGGTGCTGGCTAACAGAGTAGAACACCTGTTTAGGAGAGGTGCTAGCAGAGTAGAACACCTGGTTAGGAGAGGTGCTAACAGAGTAGAACACCTGTTTAGGAGAGGTGCTGGCTAGCAGAGTAGAACACCTGTTTAGGAGAGGTGCTGGCTAGCAGAGTAGAACACCTGTTTAGGAGAGGTGCTAACAGAGTAGAACACCTGTTTAGGAGAGGTGCTGTCTAGCAGAGTAGAACACCTGTTTAGGAGAGGTGCTAACAGAGTAGAACACCTGTTTAGGAGAGATGCTAGCAGAGTAGAACACCTGTTTAGGAGAGGTGCTGGCTAGCAGAGTAGAACACCTGTTTAGGAGAGGTGCTAACAGAGTAGAACACCTGTTTAGGAGAGGTGCTAACAGAGTAGAACACCTGTTTAGGAGAGGTGCTGGCTAGCAGAGTAGAACACCTGTTTAGGAGAGGTGCTGGCTAGCAGAGTAGAACACCTGTTTAGGAGAGGTGCTGGCTAACAGAGTAGAACACCTGTTTAGGAGAGGTGCTGGCTAACAGAGTAGAACACCTGTTTAGGAGAGGTGCTAGCAGAGTAGAACACCTGTTTAGGAGAGGTGCTGGCTAGCAGAGTAGAACACCTGTTTAGGAGAGGTGCTGGCTAGCAGAGTAGAACACCTGTTTAGGAGAGGTGCTGGCAGAGTAGAACACCTGTTTAGGAGAGGTGCTGGCAGAGTAGAACACCTGTTTAGGAGAGGTGCTGGCAGAGTAGAACACCTGGTTAGGAGAGGTGCTGGCTAACAGAGTAGAACACCTGTTTAGGAGAGGTGCTGGCTAGCAGAGTAGAACACCTGTTTAGGAGAGGTGCTGGCTAACAGAGTAGAACACCTGTTTAGGAGAGGTGCTGGCTAACAGAGTAGAACACCTGTTTAGGAGAGGTACTGGCTAGCAGAGTAGAACACCTGTTTAGGAGAGGTGCTGGCTAACAGAGTAGAACACCTGTTTAGGAGAGGTGCTGGCTAGCAGAGTAGAACACCTGTTTAGGAGAGGTGCTGGCTAACAGAGTAGAACACCTGTTTAGGAGAGGTGCTGGCTAGCGGAGTAGAACACCTGTTTAGGAGAGGTGCTGGCAGAGTAGAACACCTGTTTAGGAGAGGTGCTGGCTAACAGAGTAGAACACCTGTTTAGGAGAGGCGCTGGCTAGCGGAGTAGAACACCTGTTTAGGAGAGGTGCTAGCAGAGTAGAACACCTGTTTAGGAGAGGTGCTGGCTAACAGAGTAGAACACCTGTTTAGGAGAGGCGCTGGCTAGCGGAGTAGAACACCTGTTTAGGAGAGGCGCTGGCTAGCAGAGTAGAACACCTGTTTAGGAGAGGTGCTGGCAGAGTAGAACACCTGTTTAGGAGAGGTGCTGGCTAACAGAGTAGAACACCTGTTTAGGAGAGGTGCTGGCTAGCAGAGTAGAACACCTGTTTAGGAGAGCTGCTGGCTAGCAGAGTAGAACACCTGTTTAGGAGAGGTGCTAGCAGAGTAGAACACCTGTTTAGGAGAGGTGCTGGCTAGCAGAGTAGAACACCTGTTTAGGAGAGGTGCTGGCAGAGTAGAACACCTGTTTAGGAGAGGTGCTGGCAGAGTAGAACACCTGTTTAGGAGAGGTGCTGGCAGAGTAGAACACCTGGTTAGGAGAGGTGCTGGCTAACAGAGTAGAACACCTGTTTAGGAGAGGTGCTGGCTAGCAGAGTAGAACACCTGTTTAGGAGAGGTGCTGGCTAACAGAGTAGAACACCTGTTTAGGAGAGGTGCTGGCTAACAGAGTAGAACACCTGTTTAGGAGAGGTACTGGCTAGCAGAGTAGAACACCTGTTTAGGAGAGGTGCTGGCTAACAGAGTAGAACACCTGTTTAGGAGAGGTGCTGGCTAGCGGAGTAGAACACCTGTTTAGGAGAGGTGCTAGCAGAGTAGAACACCTGTTTAGGAGAGGTGCTGGCTAACAGAGTAGAACACCTGTTTAGGAGAGGTGCTGGCTAGCAGAGTAGAACACCTGTTTAGGAGAGGTGCTGGCTAACAGAGTAGAACACCTGTTTAGGAGAGGCGCTGGCTAGCGGAGTAGAACACCTGTTTAGGAGAGGCGCTGGCTAGCAGAGTAGAACACCTGTTTAGGAGAGGTGCTGGCAGAGTAGAACACCTGTTTAGGAGAGGTGCTGGCTAACAGAGTAGAACACCTGTTTAGGAGAGGTGCTGGCTAGCAGAGTAGAACACCTGTTTAGGAGAGGTGCTGGCTAGCAGAGTAGAACACCTGTTTAGGAGAGGTGCTGGCTAACAGAGTAGAACACCTGTTTAGGAGAGGTGCTGGCTAACAGAGTAGAACACCTGTTTAGGAGAGGTGCTGGCTAGCGGAGTAGAACACCTGTTTAGGAGAGGTGCTGGCAGAGTAGAACACCTGTTTAGGAGAGGTGCTGGCTAACAGAGTAGAACACCTGTTTAGGAGAGGTGCTGGCTAGCAGAGTAGAACACCTGTTTAGGAGAGGTGCTGGCTAGCAGAGTAGAACACCTGTTTAGGAGAGGTGCTGGCTAGCAGAGTAGAACACCTGTTTAGGAGAGGTGCTGGCTAACAGAGTAGAACACCTGTTTAGGAGAGGTGCTGGCTAGCAGAGTAGAACACCTGTTTAGGAGAGGTGCTGGCTAGCAGAGTAGAACACCTGTTTAGGAGAGGTGCTGGCTAACAGAGTAGAACACCTGTTTAGGAGAGGTGCTGGCTAGCAGAGTAGAACACCTGTTTAGGAGAGGTGCTGGCTAGCAGAGTAGAACACCTGTTTAGGAGAGGTGGTTATTTACAGATATAAATACAACATATAATTCACCTAAATGGATAGCTTATGATCATAGCTACAATTTGTCTACTTAGTCCTTCAACAGTTAGTGTGGAAGCCACAGCTGCAGAACAGCGTTGAAGTTGAGCCTCAAGCTTCAAGGCTCTTCGTTGTTGTGGAAGTTGATATGCTATGCTGTTTAGTTTGTGCGTCTACGATACATCACTGTCTACCTTTAAAGATAATTATCCTCTTGATTAAAACGGAACAAAGCTGTTCTTAATCACTTCTTAACTGGAATCAATATCCGTCAGGGCAGAAAGACATTCTGTCTCTCTCTCTCTTTCTCCTCACCTCTCCCTTAACCTCTCTGTCTCTCTCTCTCTCTCCCTCTGTCTCTCTCTCTCCTCACTTCTCCCTTAACCTCTCTCTCTCTCTCTCTCTCTTTCTCCTCACTTCTCCCTTAACCTCTCTGTCTCTCTCTCTCTCTTTCTCCTCACTTCTCCCTTAACCTCTCTCTCTCTCTCTCTCCTCCCACCTCTCCCTTAACCTCTCTCTCTCTCTCTCTCCTCACCTCTCCCTTAATCTCTCTCTCTCTCTCTCTCTCTCTCTCTCTCTCTCTCCTCACCTCTCCCTTAACCTCTCTCTCTCTCTCTCTCTCTCTCTCTCTCTCTCTCTCTCTCCCTCACCTCTCCCTTAACCTCTCTCTCTCTCTCTCTCTCTCTCTCTCCTCACTTCTCCCTTAACATCTCTCTGTCTCTCTCTCTCTCTCTCTCTCTCTCTCTCTGTCTCTCTCTCCGTCTCTATCTCTCTCTCTCTCCTCACTTCTCCCTTCACCTCTTTGCGTACAGCAGACTCTTGATTTCAGTGTTGTGTAGGGTAATACCAGGTGCTTCCGATTCTTCTAATGTTTTTGCCAATTCATTAATGTAGATGTTAAATAGTGTTGGACTTATTGGGCAGCCCTGGGCAGCCCTGTTTGGATAGCCAATTCCTCCCGATGATGGTTTGTTTAATTTATTCCAATTCTCCCAGAAGTGGTTTGATTCTCTTTATTCCTCATTTCCATCCAGCTGTTTTCTAATGTGCTGTTCCTTTATTGTTCTTCGGGTGTGTTTGTATTGCTTCAGTGTTTCTCCCATATTGAAGGCGTATATTTTTGTTGTCTGGTTCTCGGTGTTTTTGATGAGATATATTTCTCAATGACTTTCTTAGATTTTTTTGCAATCATTATCAAACCATTTTTCATTATCTGTTATTTTTGGTTTGCTCTTATGCTTCTTTAGATTATAGCCAAGGAGGCTAATTTGTCAAATATAAAGTTTTGTGTTCCAAACGGCCAAATTTACACGTTCGTTGCCGCAGGAGAATGTCAAGGCTAAAAAGTTGTCCAGGAGAGATTGTATTTTTTTGGCTACTAATTGCTTTTTGGTAGATGTCTGTACTGTTTGCACTCCATCTATAGGCCTGTTTAGTACCATGTCATTTACTGGGCCGCGATGCTTCATGGTTTGGGTTCCGCTCTTCTCAGATTCACTGTGATTTTACTGTGGTCTGAGAGAGGTGTTAGTGGGCTGACTGTGAAGGCTCTGAGAGACTCTGGGTTTAGGTCAGTGGGCTGACTGTGAAGGCTCTGAGAGACTCTGGGTTTAGGTCGGTGGGCTGACTGTGAAGGCTCTGAGAGACTCTGGGTTTAGGTCAGTGGGCTGACTGTGAAGGCTCTGAGTGACTCTGGGTTTAGGTCAGTGGGCTGACTGTGAAGGCTCTGAGAGACTCTGGGTTTAGGTCAGTGGGCTGACTGTGAAGGCTCTGAGTGACTCTGGGTTTAGGTCAGTGGGCTGACTGTGAAGGCTCTGAGAGACTCTGGGTTTAGGTCGGTGGGCTGACTGTGAACGTTCTGAGAGACTCTGGGTTTAGGTCAGTGGGCTGACTGTGAAGGCTCTGAGAGACTGGGTTTAGGTCAGTGGGCTGACTGTGAACGCTCTGAGAGACTCTGGGTTTAGGTCAGTGGGCTGACTGTGAAGGCTCTGAGAGACTCTGGGTTTAGGTCAGTGGGCTGACTGTGAAGGCTCTGAGAGACTCTGGGTTTAGGTCAGTGGGCTGACTGTGAAGGCTCTGAGTGACTCTGGGTTTAGGTCAGTGGGCTGACTGTGAAGGCTCTGAGAGACTCTGGGTTTAGGTCGGTGGGCTGACTGTGAACGCTCTGAGAGACTCTGGGTTTAGGTCAGTGGGCTGACTGTGAAGGCTCTGAGAGACTGGGTTTAGGTCAGTGGGCTGACTGTGAACGCTCTGAGAGACTCTGGGTTTAGGTCAGTGGGCTGACTGTGAAGGCTCTGAGAGACTCTGGGTTTAGGTCAGTGGGCTGACTGTGAAGGCTCTGAGAGACTCTGGGTTTAGGTCAGTGGGCTGACTGTGAAGGCTCTGAGAGACTCTGGGTTTAGGTCAGTGGGCTGACTGAAAGCTCTGAGAGACTCTGGGTTTAGGTCAGTGGGCTGACTGTGAAGGCTCTGAGAGACTCTGGGTTTAGGTCAGTGGGCTGACTGTGAAGGCTCTGAGAGACTCTGGGTTTAGGTCAGTGGGCTGACTGTGAAGACTCTGAGAGACTCTGGGTTTAGGTCAGTGGGCTGACTGTGAAGGCTCTGAGAGACTCTGGGTTTAGGTCAGTGGGCTGACTGTGAAGGCTCTGAGAGACTCTGGGTTTAGGTCAGTGGGCTGACTGTGAAGGCTCTGAGAGACTCTGGGTTTAGGTCAGTGGGCTGACTGTGAACGCTCTGAGAGACTCTGGGTTTAGGTCAGTGGGCTGACTGTGAAGGCTCTGAGAGACTCTGGGTTTAGGTCAGTGGGCTGACTGTGAACGCTCTGAGAGACTCTGGGTTTAGGTCAGTGGGCTGACTGTGAAGGCTCTGAGAGACTCTGGGTTTAGGTCAGTGGGCTGACTGTGAAGGCTCTGAGAGACTCTGGGTTTAGGTCAGTGGGCTGACTGTGAAGGCTCTGAGAGACTCTGGGTTTAGGTCAGTGGGCTGACTGTGAAGGCTCTGAGAGACTCTGGGTTTAGGTCAGTGGGCTGACTGTGAACGCTCTGAGAGACTCTGGGTTTAGGTCAGTGGGCTGACTGTGAAGGCTCTGAGAGACTGGGTTTAGGTCAGTGGGCTGACTGTGAACGCTCTGAGAGACTCTGGGTTTAGGTCAGTGGGCTGACTGTGAAGGCTCTGAGAGACTCTGGGTTTAGGTCAGTGGGCTGACTGTGAAGGCTCTGAGAGACTCTGGGTTTAGGTCAGTGGGCTGACTGTGAAGGCTCTGAGAGACTCTGGGTTTAGGTCAGTGGGCTGACTGAAAGCTCTGAGAGACTCTGGGTTTAGGTCAGTGGGCTGACTGTGAAGGCTCTGAGAGACTCTGGGTTTAGGTCAGTGGGCTGACTGTGAAGGCTCTGAGAGACTCTGGGTTTAGGTCAGTGGGCTGACTGTGAAGACTCTGAGAGACTCTGGGTTTAGGTCAGTGGGCTGACTGTGAAGGCTCTGAGAGACTCTGGGTTTAGGTCGGTGGGCTGACTGTGAAGGCTCTGAGAGACTCTGGGTTTAGGTCAGTGGGCTGACTGTGAACGCTCTGAGAGACTCTGGGTTTAGGTCAGTGGGCTGACTGTGAATGCTCTGAGAGACTCTGGGTTTAGGTCAGTGGGCTGACTGTGAAGGCTCTGAGAGACTCTGGGTTTAGGTCGGTGGGCTGACTGTGAACGCTCTGAGAGACTCTGGGTTTAGGTCAGTGGGCTGACTGTGAAGGCTCTGAGAGACTGGGTTTAGGTCAGTGGGCTGACTGTGAACGCTCTGAGAGACTCTGGGTTTAGGTCAGTGGGCTGACTGTGAAGGCTCTGAGAGACTCTGGGTTTAGGTCAGTGGGCTGACTGTGAAGGCTCTGAGAGACTCTGGGTTTAGGTCAGTGGGCTGACTGTGAAGGCTCTGAGAGACTCTGGGTTTGAGGATCAGTGGGCTGACTGTGAAGGCTCTGAGAGACTCTGGGTTTAGGTCAGTGGGCTGACTGTGAAGGCTCTGAGAGACTCTGGGTTTAGGTCAGTGGGCTGACTGTGAAGGCTCTGAGTGACTCTGGGTTTAGGTCGGTGGGCTGACTGTGAAGGCTCTGAGTGACTCTGGGTTTAGGTCAGTGGGCTGACTGTGAAGGCTCTGAGAGACTCTGGGTTTAGGTCAGTGGGCTGACTGTGAAGGCTCTGAGTGACTCTGGGTTTAGGTCAGTGGGCTGACTGTGAAGGCTCTGAGAGACTCTGGGTTTAGGTCAGTGGGCTGACTGTGAAGGCTCTGAGAGACTCTGGGTTTAGGTCAGGTGGCTGACTGTGAAGGCTCTGAGAGACCCTGGGTTTAGGTCGGTGAGGAAGTAGTCTACAGCGCTGCTGCCAAGGGATGAGCTGTAGGAGGGTGTGGCTTAGTTGGTAGAGCATGGTGTTTGCAACACCAGGGTTGTGGGTTCGATTCCCACAGGGGACCAGTATGGAAGAGAAAGAAAAAAAATGTATGAAATGTATGCATTCACTACTTTAAGAGCGTTTGCTAAATGACTAAAATGTACCTACCATTGACTATGTACAGACCCAGTGTTCCACAAGCTGTACTCCATTTTTGTTTTTCACTTTGTACTAGTTGTTTCTGTGGGGGTATGTGGGGAGGGAAAGGTTGTTGCTTCCTGGTAGGTGTTTATCCTCATGACTGTTAATAGTGTCTAGTTCTTCTGCTGTTCTACCATTCAGGTCTCCACAGACCAGGACGTTGCCTTGGGCCTGAAAGTGACTCATCTCCCCCCTCTAGAATGGAGAAACTCTCTTCATTGAAGCAGGGTGACTCTGAGGGGGGAATGTATGTGGCACAGAGGAAGACGTTTTTATCTGTTAAGATAAAGCCTCCTTGTTGATTTTTAAACCAGATAAAGAATTCTCCTGTTTTGATCAATTCGATTGAATTAATTAGTTCAGATTTATACCATATTAGCATTCCCCCTGAGTCTCTGCCCTGTCCTGAGTCTCTGCCCTGTCTTGAGTCTCTGCCCTGTCTTGAGTCTCTGTCCTGTCTTGAGTCTCTGCCCTGTCCTGAGTCTCTGCCCTGAGTCTCTGCCCTGTCCTGAGTCTCTGCCCTGTCCTGAGTCTCTGCCCTGTCCTGAGTCTCTGCCCTGTCCTGAGTCTCTGCCCTGCCGAGTCTCTGCCCTGTCCTGAGTCTCTGCCCTGTCCTGAGTCTCTGCCCTGAGTCTCTGCCCTGTCCTGAGTCTCTGCCCTGTCCTGACTCTCTGCCCTGTCCTGACTCTCTGCCCTGTCCTGAGTCTCTGCCCTGTCCGGTCTCTGCCCTGTCCTGAGTCTCTGCCCTGTCCTGAGTCTCTGCCCTGTCCTGAGTCTCTGCCCTGTCCTGAGTCTCTGCCCTGTCCTGAGTCTTTGCCCTGTCCTGAGTCTTTGCCCTGTCCTGAGTCTTTGCCCTGTCCTGAGTCTCTGCCCTGTCCTGAGTCTCTGCCCTGTCCTGAGTCTCTGTCCTGTCCTGAGTCTCTGCCCTTTCCTGAGTCTCTGCCGCTGAGTCTCTGCCCTGTCCTGAGTCTCTGCCCTGTCCTGAGTCTCTGCCCTGTCCTGTGTCTCTGCCCTGAGTCTCTGCCCTGTCCTGAGTCTCTGCCCTGTCCTGAGTCTCTGCCCTGTCCTGAGTCTCTGCCCAGTCCTGAGTCTCTGCCCTGTCCTGAGTCTCTGCCCTGTCCTGAGTCTCTGCCCTGTCCTGAGTCTCTGCCCTGTCCTGTGTCTCTGCCCTGAGTCTCTGCCCTGTCCTGAGTCTCTGCCTTGTCCTGAGTCTCTGCCCTGTCCTGAGTCTCTGTCCTGACTTAGCATTTGTTTAATGTCACTCATTTGGTTGGTGGGGGCTGGGCCAGTTGCTCCTCTCACAGCCTGTCCGTAGCTCTGCCTGCTGGGCTGTGGCTCCTCCAGGTGGGGGTCTGCGGTGGGGGGGGGGGGGGGGGCAGGAGGGGTGGGAGGCCTCGTCTGGGTGGCTCTGAAGCTGGGGTGGTCTGTCAGTGAGAGGCTGTCCTGTGGGCTGGAGAGGAGGGGTGCAGCAGGCAGGGCTGGAGGGAGGAGGGGTGCAGCAGGGCTGGGGAAGCTGTGTGAGGGCAGGTCATAGAGTGGTGATCTAGCTGCTCCTGCAGTCTGTCCTCTGTTCTCTCTCTCTCCTGCAGTCTGTCCTCTGTTCTCTCTCTCTCCTGCAGCCTGTCCTCTGTTCTCTTTCTCTCCTGCAGCCTGTCCTCTGTCCTCTTTCTCTCCTGCAGCCTGTCCTCCTGTCCTCTGTTCTCTTTCTCTCCTGCAGCCTGTCCTCTGTTCTCTGTTCTCTTTCTCTCCTGCAGCCTGTCCTCTGTTCTCTTTCTCTCCTGCAGCCTGTCCTCTGTCCTCTTTCTCTCCTGCAGCCTGTCCTCCTGTCCTCTGTTCTCTTTCTCTCCTGCAGCCTGTCCTCTGTTCTCTTTCTCTCCTGCAGCCTGTCCTCTGTTCTCTTTATCTCCTGCAGCCTGTCCTCTGTTCTCTTTCTCTCCTGCAGTCTGTCCTCTGTTCTCTCTCTCTCCTGCAGTCTGTCCTCTGTTCTCTCTCTCTCCTGCAGCCTGTCCTCTGTTCTCTTTCTCTCCTGCAGCCTGTCCTCTGTCCTCTCTCTCTCCTGCAGCCTGTCCTCTGTTCTCTTTCTCTCCTGCAGCCTGTCCTCTGTTCTCTTTCTCTCCTGCAGCCTGTCCTCTGTCCTCTCTCTCTCCTGCAGTCTGTGCTCTGTTCTCTTTCTCTCCTGCAGCCTGTCCTCTGTCCTCTTTCTCTCCTGCAGCCTGTCCTCTGTTCTCTTTCTCTCCTGCAGCCTGTCCTCTGTTCTCTTTCTCTCCTGCAGCCTGTCCTCTGTTCTCTTTCTCTCCTGCAGCCTGTCCTCTGTTCTCTTTCTCTCCTGCAGCCTGTCCTCTGTTCTCTTTCTCTCCTGCAGCCTGTCCTCTGTTCTCTTTCTCTCCTGCAGCCTGTCCTCTGTCCTCTTTCTCTCCTGCAGCCTGTCCTCTGTTCTCTTTCTCTCCTGCAGCCTGTCCTCTGTTCTCTTTCTCTCCTGCAGTCTGTCCTCTGTTCCCTTTCTCTCCTGCAGCCTGTCCTCTGTTCTCTTTCTCTCCTGCAGCCTGTCCTCTGCTCCTCTTTCTCTCCTGCAGCCTGTCCTCTGTTCTCTTTCTCTCCTGCAGTCTGTCCTCTGTTCTCTTTCTCTCCTGCAGCCTGTCCTCTGTTCTCTCTCTCTCCTGCAGCTCCTCTCTTAGTGAGGTCAGATCGTTATTACTGTTCTGCCTGTCTTTTAGGAACTCTCTCACTTTGTTAGATCAGCCAGCTCTCTCTTGAGTCCGTCTCTCTCTTGCTGAACCTCTTTCAGCTGTGTTGCAAAGTTGCTGTCCTGCTCTGTTAACACCTTGGTTAGGAGCTCCTCTAAGGTCTGGTTGATGTTTACACCTTGGTTAGGAGGTCCTCTAAGGTCTGGTTGATGTTTACACCTTGGTTAGGAGCTCCTCTAAGGTCTGGTTGATGTTAACACCTTGGTTAGGAGCTCCTCTAAGGTCTGGTTGATGTTAACACCTTGGTTAGGAGCTCCTCTAAGGTCTGGTTGATGTTTACACCTTGGTTAGGAGCTCCTCTAAGGTCTGGTTGATGTTAACACCTTGGTTAGGAGCTCCTCTAAGGTCTGGTTGATGTTTACACCTTGGTTAGGAGCTCCTCTAAGGTCTGGTTGATGTTAACACCTTGGTTAGGAGCTCCTCTAAGGTCTGGTTGATGTTTACACCTTGGTTAGGAGCTCCTCTAAGGTCTGGTTGATGTTAACACCTTGGTTAGGAGCTCCTCTAAGGTCTGGTTGATGTTAACACCTTGGTTAGGAGCTCCTCTAAGGTCTGGTTGATGTTAACACCTTGGTTAGGAGCTCCTCTAAGGTCTGGTTGATGTTTACACCTTGGTTAGGAGCTCCTCTAAGGTCTGGTTGATGTTAACACCTTGGTTAGGAGCTCCTCTAAGGTCTGGTTGATGTTTACACCTTGGTTAGGAGCTCCTCTAAGGTCTGGTTGATGTTTACACCTTGGTTAGGAGCTCCTCTAAGGTCTGGTTGATGTTTACACCTTGGTTAGGAGCTCCTCTAAGGTCTGGTTGATGTTAACACCTTGGTTAGGAGCTCCTCTAAGGTCTGGATGTCTGGTGGCTGTTTGCTCTCCCTCAGCAGGACCACCTCCCCCCTCCAGTCTGGTGAACTCATCCCTCATGGCAGCCATGGTGGTGAGGAGGGCCTGAGCCTGCTCTGCACTGAGGGGGTCGCTCTCCTCCTGGGGCGCGTCCTCCACTATGGTGGGAAGAGAGGTGCTGGATGTGCCTTTTTGGGTGGGGATAGTAGGGGTGAGAGAGGTGCTGGATGTGCCTGTTTGGGTGGGGATAGTAGGGGTGAGAGAGGTGCTGGATGTGCCTGTTTGGGTGGTGTTAGTAGGGGTGAGAGAGGTGCTGGATGTGCCTGTTTGGGTGGGGATAGTAGGGGTGAGAGAGGTGCTGGATGTGCCTGTTTGGGTGGTGTTAGTAGGGGTGAGAGAGGTGCTGGATGTGCCTGTTTGGGTGGGGATAGTAGGGGTGAGGAGAGGTGCTGGATGTGCCTGTTTGGGTAGGGATAGTAGGGGTGAGAGAGGTGCTGGATGTGCCTGTTTGGGTGGGGATAGTAGGGGTGAGAGAGGTGCTGGATGTGCCTGTTTGGGTGGGGATAGTAGGGGTGAGAGGGTGCTGGATGTGCCTCTTTGGGTGGGGATAGTAGGGGTGAGAGAGGTGCTGGTGGAGTTTGTCTTGTGGGAGGGCATGTCACTGATGGTGTCCCTCTCTCCTCTCCTCTCCTCCTAATGGTCTGAAAGTCTCTTTCAAACAGTCTGATGTTATCTGGCACCATGACAGTCCCAGTCTGTTACCTGGCACCATGACAGTCCCAGTCTGTTACCTGGCACCATGACAGTCCCAGTCTGTTACCTGGCACCATGACAGTCGGCCGGCACCGCGCGTGTTACCTGGCACCATGACAGTCCCAGTCTGTTACCTGGCACCATGACAGTCCCAGTCTGTTACCTGGCACCATGACAGTCCCCAGTCGTGTTACCTGGCACCATGACAGTCCCAGTCTGTTACCTGGCACCATGACAGTCCCAGTCTGATACCTGGCACCATGACAGTCCCAGTCTGTTACCTGGCACCATGACAGTCCCAGTCTGTTACCTGGCACCATGACAGTCCCAGTCTGTTACCTGGCACCATGACAGTCCCAGTCTGTTACCTGGCACCATGACAGTCCCAGTCTGTTACCTGGCACCATGACAGTCCCAGTCTGTTACCTGGCACCATGACAGTCCCAGTCTGATGTTACCTGGCACCATGACAGTCCCAGTGTGTTACCTGGCACCATGACAGTCCCAGTCTGTTACCTGGCACCATGACAGTCCCAGTCTGTTACCTGGCACCATGACAGTCCCAGTCTGTTACCTGGCACCATGACAGTCCCAGTCTGTTACCTGGCACCATGACAGTCCCAGTCTGTTACCTGGCACCATGACAGTCCCAGTCTGTTACCTGGCACCATGACAGTCCCAGTCTGTTACCTGGCACCATGACAGTCCCAGTCTGTTACCTGGCACCATGACAGTCCCAGTCTGTTACCTGGCACCATGACAGTCCCAGTCTGATACCTGGCACCATGACAGTCCCAGTCTGTTACCTGGCACCATTAGAGTCCCAGTCTGTTACCTGGCACCATGACAGTCCCAGTCTGTTACCTGGCACCATGACAGTCCCAGTCTGATATCTGGCACAGTCCCAGCCTGTTACCTGGCACCATGACAGTCCCAGTCTGTTACCTGGCACAGTCCCAGTCTGTTACCTGGCACCATGACAGTCCCAGTCTGTTACCTGGCACCATGACAGTCCCAGTCTGATGTTACCTGGCACCATGACAGTCCCAGTCTGTTACCTGGCACCATGACAGTCCCAGTCTGTTACCTGGCACCATGACAGTCCCAGTCTGTTACCTGGCACCATGACAGTCCCAGTCTGTTACCTGGCACCATGACAGTCCCAGTCTGTTACCTGGCACCATGACAGTCCCAGTCTGTTACCTGACACCATGACAGTCCCAGTCTGTTACCTGACACCATGACAGTCCCAGCCTGTTACCTGGCACCATGACAGTCCCAGTCTGTTACCTGGCACAGTCCCAGTCTGTTACCTGGCACCATGACAGTCCCAGTCTGATGTTACCTGGCACCATGACAGTCCCAGTCTGTTACCTGGCACCATGACAGTCCCAGTCTGTTACCTGGCACCATGACAGTCCCAGCCTGTTACCTGGCACCATGACAGTCCCAGTCTGTTACCTGGCACCATGACAGTCCCAGTCTGTTACCTGGCACCATGACAGTCTCAGTCTGTTACCTGGCACCATGACAGTCCCAGCCTGTTACCTGGCACCATGACAGTCCCAGCCTGTTACCTGGCACCATGACAGTCCCAGTCTGTTACCTGGCACCATGACAGTCCCAGTCTGTTACCTGGCACTATGACAGTCCCAGTCTGTTACCTGGCACTATGACAGTCCCAGCCTGATGTTACCTGGCACCATGACAGTCCCAGTCTGTTACCTGGCACCATGACAGTCCCAGTCTGTTACCTGGCACCATGACAGTCCCAGTCTGTTACCTGGCACCATGACAGTCCCAGTCTGTTACCTGGCACCATGACAGTCCCAGTCTGTTACCTGGCACCATGACAGTCCCAGTCTGGTACCTGGCACCATGACAGTCCCAGTCTGTTACCTGGCACCATGACAGTCCCAGTCTGTTACCTGGCACCATGACAGTCCCAGTCTGTTACCTGGCACCATGACAGTCCCAGTCTGTTACCTGGCACCATGACAGTCCCAGTCTGTTACCTGGCACTATGACAGTCCCAGTCTGTTACCTGGCACCATGACAGTCCCAGTCTGGTACCTGGCACCATGACAGTCCCAGTCTGTTACCTGGCACCATGACAGTCCCAGTCTGATACCTGGCACCATGACAGTCCCAGATGGATGGGATGGGTAGTGAGAGCAGACTGCTGAGCGCCATGCATTTGGCTGGTCAGTGAGGAAGATGAGATGGATGGGTAGTGAGAGCAGGCTGCTGAGCGCCATGCATTTGGCTGGTCAGTGAGGAAGATGAGATGGATGGGTAGTGAGAGCAGACTGCTGAGCGCCATGCATTTGGCTGGTCAGTGAGGAAGATGAGATGGATGGGTAGTGAGAGCAGGCTGCTGAGCGCCATGCATTTGGCTGGTCAGTGAGGAAGATGAGATGGATGGGTAGTGAGAGCAGACTGCTGAGCGCCATGCATTTGGCTGGTCAGTGAGGAAGATGAGATGGATGGGTAGTGAGAGCAGACTGCTGAGTGCCATGCATTTGGCTGGTCAGTGAGGAAGATGAGATGGATGGGTAGTGAGAGCAGGCTGCTGAGCGCCATGCATTTGGCTGGTCAGTGAGGAAGATGAGATGGATGGGTAGTGAGAGCAGGCTGCTGAGCGCCATGCATTTGGCTGGTCAGTGAGGAAGATGAGATGGATGGGTAGTGAGAGCAGACTGCTGAGCGCCATGCATTTGGCTGGTCAGTGAGGAAGATGAGATGGATGGGTAGTGAGAGCAGGCTGCTGAGCGCCATGCATTTGGCTGGTCAGTGAGGAAGATGAGATGGATGGGTAGTGAGAGCAGACTGCTGAGCGCCATGCATTTGGCTGGTCAGTGAGGAAGATGAGATGGATGGGTAGTGAGAGCAGACTGCTGAGCGCCATGCATTTGGCTGGTCAGTGAGGAAGATGAGATTACTCACGTCACCGTTATTGTAGAGGTCTGCGGAAAAAGGGTTTCTGGCCTCCTCTTTAGTAGTGTCTGTTTAAAAAGCTTTCCTCGTTGTGTCATTTTTGGGGCTTCCGGAGGGTAGAGAATGGATTCAGCGCTGAGGAGGAGTGGGGACATGGTGCCTGTGGACTCTTCTGCTGCCCTGTCCTGCTGCCCCGTTGCCGTAGCAACCGGTTTGTCTGTCTGCTGCTGTTGCTAGCTAGCTAGCTAGCGCTAATTTAGTTTTAAAAACCAGCAAAAAAAAAGAGTGACAAATCTTCACACCAAAAAAACAGAAGATATGTTTAAAGTTAGAGTCTGTGCTCCTTTTTGGTTTACTCACTCCGTTTTGGTCGTTTGATGTAGTTGTATTAACTCCCCCTGCTAGGTGTGTTCTAGCTCGTTTCTTCTGGTTAGCTTGTTAGCCTGCTGGCTAGGTCTTTGTTGTGTAGCTAGCTAGCTAGCTAGAGTCAAAACATCTTAACTTGAGGTGCAAAGTTACTTTTTTTCCTATTCTGAATGAATAGAGTTGTTGTTCATCACTTCTTGTCTGGAATTCTTCTTCCATTAGAGAGTTTATCTCATTCTAAAAACAAAAAAATATGAAATATATCAGGAGCTCATGTTGAGCATGTCTCTCTCTCTCCACACCTCTCTCTCTCTCTCTCTCTCTCTCTCTCTCTCCACACCTCTCTCTCTCTACACCTCTCTCTCTCTCTCTCTCTCTCTCTCCACACCTCTCTCTCTCTCTCTCTCTCTCTCCACACCTCTCTTAACCTCTCTCTCTCGCTCTCTCTCTACACCTCTCTTAACCTCTCTCTCTCGCTCTCTCTCTCTCTCTCTCTCTCCACACCTCTCTTAACCTCTCTCTCTATCTCACTCTCTCTCTTTCTCTCTCTCTCTCTATCTCACTCTCTCTCTTTCTCTCTCTCTCTCTCTCTCTCGCTCTCTCTCTCTCCACACCTCTCTCTTAACCTCTCTCTCTCACCCACACTCTCTCTCTCTTTCTCTCCTTCCCTTTCTCTTCTCTCCATTCCTCTGTCCTCTCAGCTCAATGGAGACAGGTTGGATTAGGTGATGCACACACACCCTCCATACACCCCCCACCCCCCGCCCCCCTCGACTCACACACACACACACCCACAGTGAGGTGTGTGTGTGTGTGTAGTCAGCAGTGTGGTCTGACTAAATAAGGCCAGGCAGGAGTCAGCTTATCAGCACCAGCCAGGAATACATACCCTCCTGCCATCGCTATCATCTATCTCTCCTGGGTGTGTGTGTGTGTGTGTGTGACTGTGTGTGTGTGTGTGGTGTGTGTGTGTGTGTGTGTGTGTGGAACTGAGTCACACACAGGTAATATTCCATCAAGGTTTATGTCATACTTATCATACTTATTACTGTGTCAGCTGTTGTTTTTCTGTATCTGTACCGTAGCAAACATGGTCCTGAATCCACCTGGTCCAAATCTTTAGTATGGAATGTCCTGTGGTTGGCATGCTGCGTGTGATTTGATATTGTATATTTTCTCTCTCTCTCTCTCTCTCTCTGTCTCTGTCTCTGTCTCTGTCTCTGTCTATGTAACAAATCAGTTCCTACTTAAACAAACACATATTTACTAGGTGACTGTATGGGACCAGTCATACCCTTAACAGACACTAAAGAGTTATTAGTAATTCTGCTGATGCCATATCAGAGACTTTCTAGTGTACCTTGTGGAGAGAGAGATGAAGGGGAGAGAGAGAGAGGGGGAGGGAGGGAGAGAGAGGGAGAGAGAGGGGGGAGGGGGAGAGAGAGAGGGGAGAGAGAGAGAGAGAGAGAGAGAGAGAGAGAGAGAGAGAGAGAGATTCTGCCAGACCTTGGCCCTGACAGTAAATCTCATTAAGACAAAAATAATGGTGTTTCTAAAAAGGTCCAGTTGCCAGGACCACAAATACAAATTCCATCTAGACACTGTTGTCCTAGAGCACACAAACAACGATATATATATATACCTCGGCCTCAACATCAGACATTCAGAGGGGCCCATTGAGGGCCTTCTATGCAATCAAAAGGAACATAAAATTCGACATACCAATCTGGCAAAAAATACTTGAATCAGTTGTAGAACCTGTTTCCCTTTATGGTTGTGAGGTCTGGGGTCCGCTCACCAACCAAGAATTCACAAAATGGGACAAACACCTAATTGAAAAATATCCTCTGTGTACAACGTAAAACACCAAATAATGCATGCAGAGCAGAATTAGACCGATACCCACTAATTATCAAAATCCCCCCAAAAAGCTGTTAAATTCTACAACCACCTAAAAGGAAACCTTCCATAACAAAGCCATCACCTACAGAGAGATGAACCTGGAGAAGAGTCCCCTAAGCAAGCTGGTCCCTGGAGCTCTGTTCATAAACACAAACAGACCCCACAGAGCCCCAGGACAGCAACACAATTAGAACCAACCAAATCATGAAAAAAAAAATGATAATTACTTGACACATTAGAAAGAATTAACAAAACAACAGAGCAAACTAGAATGCTATTTGGCCCTAAACAGAGAGGACACAGTGGGAGAATACCTGACCACTGTGACTGACCCAAACTTAAGGAAAGCGTTGGCTATGTACAGACTCAGTGAGCATAGCCTTGCTATTGATAAAGGCCGCCGTAGGCAGACCCGGCTCTCAAGAGAAGACAGGCTATGTGCAACACTGCCCACAAAAAGAGGTGGAAACTGAGCTGCACTTACTAACCTCCTGCCAAATATATGACCATATTAGAGACATATTTCCCTCAGATTACACAGACAAACAAAGAATTTGAAAACAAACCCAATTTTGATAAAGTCCCATATCTACTGGGTGAAATACCACAGTGTTCCATCACAGCAGCAAGATGTGTGACCTGTTGCCACAAGAAAAGGTCAACCAGTGAAGAACAAACACCATTGTAAATACAACCCATATTTACGTTTATTTATCTTCCCTTTTGTACTTTAACTATTTGCACATCGTTACAACACTGTAAATATACATAATATGACATTTGAAATGTCTTTATTCTTTTAGAATTTCTCTGAGTGTAATGTTTACTGTTCGTTTTTATTGTTTTTTTCACTTTTGTTTATTATCTACTTCCCTTGCATGGCCAATAAAGTCCTTAAATTGAATTGAATTGAGAGAGGGAGAGACAGCAGAACCTGAGACAGAGCTGACAAAATGTAAAAAATATAAAACAATTAGAGAGTGTCATTTCCCCGAATTTGAAACCCTTAGTCAAGGTTTCAAAGACCTCTCTGATGAGGATCGGCTACCTGTCCTGTTGGGGGAGGAAGCAGAGAGCTGTGTGTTGGCAGCGCACTACATTGCTGCCTGCCATAAGTTGAGGGACAGTGTCTGACAGACCAACCAACCTGCACATGTCCTCTATGCTTATTGTTATTGTTCAATGTATGGTTATTCTGACCCTTGGTTATTGTTGTTACTGTTGTCCCGGTGACAATTTTGATTCTTATTATTTTCATATTGTAAATCTCCGAAGTAAGCTTTGGGCAATATGTACATTGTTACGTCATGACAATAAAGCAAATTTAATTTAAGTTAATTTAATTTAATTGAGAGAGAGGGGGGGGGGGGGGGGGGGAGTTGAGAGGGAGGAAGAGAGAGGGGAAGTTTGAGAGAGAGAGAGAGAGATAGGAAGAGAGAGGGGAAGTTTGAGAGAGAGAGAGAGGGACGAAGAGAGAGGGGAAGTTTGAGAGAGAGAGAGAAAGAGAGAGAGGGACGAAGAGAGAGGGGAAGTTTGAGAGAGAGAGAGAAAGAGAGAGAGGGACGAAGAGAGAGGGGAAGTTTGAGAGAGAGAGAGAGAGAGAGAGAGTGAGAGAGAGAGAGAGGGACGAAGAGAGAGGGGAAGTTTTAGAGGGAGAGGAGGAGATAGAGGGGGAGAGTGATTAATACCCCAGTCACATTAACCATAAACACTCCGTTACGTTGCACCGAATGTCATTTATTTGAATAGGGACCATCCATAACGGAGTGGAATACCAACGCCCCCTTGCGGTTCAAGGCTCTGTTACCAGACAGACGCCACATACTTTGAATTTTTCCTAACCGGCCAGAGTCCAATTGAAGAACAGGAAGTTACTAAACCACAAAAGAAGATGAAAATATGGGTTCATGGGATAGCTAGCAACTTGTAAACAATTACCCAAATATCCACATTCCTGTAAGTGGATACTATTTAAATAATATGTACAAAATAATACACATTTGCTGTTAAAGCCAATTCTACTGTATGACTGTTGCCTCTCGTTTTAGTTTATTGTGATGATAATGGCGTTTTTTTTTTTTAATGACAATTATTAGGTAGAAGTAGCTAGCTAGCTAGCTAGCCGCTCTGTAAAGTAATATAGCCTAGAGTTTAGCTAGCTAGCTAGCTGCTCTGTAAAATAGTATAGCCTAGAGTTTAGCTAGCTAGCTGCTCTGTAAAATTGTATAGCCTAGAGTTTAGCTAGCTAGCTAGCTGCTCTGTAAAATAGTATAGCCTAGAGTTTAGCTAGCTAGCTGCTCTGTAAAATTGTATAGCCTAGAGTTTAGCTAGCTAGCTGCTCTGTAAAATAGTATAGCCTAGAGTTTAGCTAGCTAGCTGTCTGCTCTGTAAAATAGTATAGCCTAGAGTTTAGCTAGCTAGCTGTCTGCTCTGTAAAATAGTATAGCCTAGAGTTTAGATAGCTAGCTGGCTGCTCTGTAAAATAGTATAGCCTAGAGTTTAGCTAGCTGGCTGCTCTGTAAAATAGTATAGCCTAGAGTTTAGCTAGCTGGCTGCTCTGTAAAATAGTATAGCCTAGAGTTTAGCTAGCTGGCTGCTCTGTAAAATAGTATAGCCTAGAGTTTAGCTAGCTGGCTGCTCTGTAAAATAGTATAGCCTAGAGTTTAGCTAGCTGGCTGCTCTGTAAAATAGTATAGCCTAGAGTTTAGCTAGCTAGCTAGCTGTATGCTCTGTAAAATAGTGTAGCCTAGAGTTTAGCTAGCTAGCTAGCTGTATGCTCTGTAATATAGTATAGCCTAATGTTTAGCTAGCTAGCTGTCTGCTCTATAAAATAGTATAGCCTAGAGTTTAGCTAGCTAGCTGCTCTGTAAAATTGTATAGCCTAGAGTTTAGCTAGATAGCTGTCTGCTCTGTAATATAGTATAGCCTAGAGTTTAGCTAGCTAGCTGTCTGCTCTGTAAAATAGTATAGCCTAGAGTTTAGCTAGCTAGCTGTCTGCTCTGTAAAATAGTATAGCCTAGAGTTTAGCTAGCTAGCTGTCTGCTCTGTAAAATAGTATAGCCTAGAGTTTAGCTAGCTAGCTGCTCTGTAAAATTGTATAGCCTAGAGTTTAGCTAGCTAGCTAGCAATTCTGTAATATAGTATAGCCTAGAGTTTAGCTAGATAGCTGTCTGCTCTGTAATATAGTATAGCCTAGAGTTTAGCTAGCTAGCTGTCTGCTCTGTAAAATAGTATAGCCTAGAGTTTAGCTAGCTAGCTGCTCTGTAAAATAGTATAGCCTAGAGTTTAGCTAGCTAGCTGTATGCTCTGTAAACTAGTATAGCCTAGAGTTTAGCTAGCTAGCGTAAACTCACCCCATTCCGTACAAATGTGCGCAACCGCGACATTCAAACGAGGCTACAAAGAAAACTAATGGGACTTGTAGCGACTGTGTTGACTTCAAAATCTGGGGTGTGAACTACGTTTCTATTCAAAGCGTTGATCGACATGGTAACGGCTCTATAGCATTGGAGAAAATTAGAAAAAACTGACCCTCCGTTACATCGTGATGTGTCATGCCGTAACGAACAGCACGCATAAAGCAACTATTTCCGTCTTACAATCTCTCTCCACCAGGTGTAGCACTTCTCTCATCGTTTAAAAACAAGAAATGGACAGTGACAGGCGTAAAGGGGGAAACTGTCATAAATATTGCCGTGTTGAATTGACCAAAACGAGAGATGGGTTACAGAGAGATGGGTTACAGAGAGATGGGTTACAGAGAGATGGGTTATAGAGAGATGGGTTACAGAGAGATGGGTTACAGAGAGATGGGTTACAGAGAGATGGGTTATAGGGTTGGAATAAACATGTATCGGTGCATTTTAGTGATGAAACTGCAGTAATCATGGTTTCTCTTTTGTCTGTCTCTCTCTTCTCATTTCCTTGTCAGTTCTGACCTCAGCCTTCAAGGGGCAATCTGCAGTCAATCTAAGTGATGGGGCTGGAGAAATATCACCACTCTCAAATGAATAGAAAGAGCTGTTGATGCAAGGACTGACCATCCATGACATCCGCATGTAATTATATTGTTTATAAACAATGTCGTAAAACAAGCTTATATTTTGCATTCTGATAGGGTAAGACAGTTTAAATAAGCTCATTAGGAATTTATAAGTTATATTCTTTAAAAAAATCTATATATATATATATATATATATATATATATATCACAAATTAAAAACTTGATGTATCAATCGCAGATTGCCCCTTTAATGTAGGATTTCTTTAAGGCCATGTTTCCCATTCTCCACTTCTCTGATGCTGCAGTCGCTCTCTACAACACTGCCTGGGCCCTGTGTGTGTGTGTGTGTGTGTGTGTGTGTGTGTGTGTGTGTGTGTGTGCTCCATTGACCGGGTTAATGGAAGGCAGAGTCAGTAGAGTGTGTTTGATATCATATTAGCCTCATCTCTCCATCAACCAGACACACACACACACACACACTATCATCAACCAGACAAGACACACACACACACTCTATCATCCTCAGCCAGATGAGACAGACAGAGCTTCCATCCCCAGGGCCCCACACCACGACCCACTCTCTTCCAGAGCTCTGTGTGTAAACACCTTGCTAATAGGAATGTTTTTATAGGGTTGCTATTTCCAATGTGTACATAATGTTTCTTCAATTGCTGTTGGTTTGCTGTTGGTTTGCTGTTGGTTAGCTGTTGGTTAGCTGTGCACATTAGCATCCTGTCCAGGGGGTGTACTTGTGCTGCCTCATGATACAGAATCAAGAGATGGGCTCCTGCCCTATGGACCATTCTGGCCTCAGACAAGGATTACTTACTGGATTGCTATTGGCTAGCTGTGTACAGTGGCTTGCTATTGGCTAGCTGTGTACAGTGGCTTGCTATTGGCTAGCTGTGTACAGTGGCTTGCTATTGGCTAGCTGTGTACAGTGGCTTGCTATTGGCTAGCTCTGTACAGTGGCTTGCTATTGGCTAGTTGTGTACACTGGATTGCTATTGGCTAGCTGTGTACATTGGATTGCTATTGGATGTACATAGATGTACGTTACACTTCGGATGTTGATTTGATTAGATTAGTG
This sequence comes from Salmo salar, assembly GCF_965601325.2. Lineage (NCBI taxonomy): Eukaryota > Metazoa > Chordata > Actinopteri > Salmoniformes > Salmonidae > Salmo > Salmo salar. The sequence continues at coordinate 87,756,770 of NC_138309.1, read as the reverse complement.
ACCTGTTAGGTGACTGATTAGATTAGTGATCTGTTAGATGACTGGTTAGATTAGTGATCTGTTAAATAACTGATTAGATTAGTGATCTGTTAAATAATTGATTAGATTAGTGATCTGTTAAATAACTGATTAGATTAGTGATCTGTTAAATAACTGATTAGATTAGTGATCTGTTAAATAACTGATTAGATTAGTGATCTGTTAGGTGACTGATTAGATTAGTGATCTGTTAAATAACTGACTAGATTAGTGATCTGTTAAATAACTGATTAGATTAGTGATCTGTTAAATAACTGATTAGATTAGTGATCTGTTAGGGGACTGATTAGATTAGTGATCTGTTAGGGGACTGGTTAGATTAGTGATCTGTTAAATAACTGATTAGATTAGTGATCTGTTAAATAACTGATTAGATTAGTGATCTGTTAGGGGACTGATTAGATTAGTGATCTGTTAAATAACTGATTAGATTAGTGATCTGTTAAATAACTGATTAGATTAGTGATCTGTTAAATAACTGGTTAGATTAGTGATCTGTTTGGTAACTGACTAGATTAGTGATCTGTTTGGTAACTGATTAGATTAGTGATCTGTTAAATAACTGATGAGATTAGTGATCTGTTAGGGGACTGATTAGATTAGTGATCTGTTAAATAACTGACTAGATTAGTGATCTGTTAAATAACTGATTAGATTAGTGATCTGTTAAATAACTGATTAGATTAGTGATCTGTTAGGGGACTGATTAGATTAGTGATCTGTTAGGGGACTGATTAGATTAGTGATCTGTTAGGGGACTAGTTAGATTAGTGATCTGTTAGGGGACTGGTTAGATTAGTGATCTGTTAAATAACTGATTAGATTAGTGATCTGTTAGGGGACTGATTAGATTAGTGATCTGTTAAATAACTGATTAGATTAGTGATCTGTTAAATAACTGATTAGATTAGTGATCTGTTTGGTAACTGATTAGATTAGTGATCTGTTAAATCATGTACAGTTACATACTGTTTTTCTAACTGTGAATTAATCCTAATACCCCACCGTCTCTCACCCATAAAACATACAGTCAGGTGTAAAATGATTGGCACCCTTGATGAAGACTATGAAATATGAAAGACTGTATGAAATAAATACTATAAAACACTGAGCTATATTGTATGGAAATAAAAAAATAAAAGTATGTGATCTTATTCTAATACAGTTGCTCAGAGAAAGAAATGTTGTTTATCAAGTAATATTTTATTTTCTCAAAAATATAGTGGCCACCCTTGTTTTCTTTTCAATACCTTTCATTACCTCACCTTGCGAGGATAATGGCACTGAGCCTTTTTCTAAATTATTTTATGGGATTGAAGAACACATGGGGGGGGGGGGCAGGTCTTGGGGCGTACGGGGGGGACGGGAACGAGGACCGTTCCTCCATAAAGAATCTTTCCAGATCCTTGATATCCTTCATCTGCGTTTATGGACTGGCCTTCTTCAATTCAACCCACAGGTTTTCAATGGGGTTCAAGATCAGATATTCAGATTGCAAAATTGCAAAATGTAGATTTTTTTTTGTGGTCAATTAACCATTTCTTTGTGGATTTTGTTGTTTGCTTTGAGTTATTGTCTTGCTGGAAGATCCACTTGCTGCCAAGTTTAAGCATACTGGCAGAGGCAACCAGGTTTTTAGCTAAAAATGTCCTGAGGTTTGGACCCCAGGAAGAGTAGCTGTTGCCATGGGGATTCATAATAAATAATAATAATAATACACATGCTAAGTAAAGTTTACGATGTTGTTGGCCTTATTAAGGGCCCCCAGGACCAGTGGAAGCAAAATAGCCCCAATAACATCAAAGATCCACCACCGTATTTTACAGTAGAAATGGGGTTCTTTCCTACCACAGGTAGGCGTGGCCTAAGACTTCTATTGTTCATGTCCTATGACCATAACACTGGTTCCAATCCAAGTGCCAATACCGTTTAGAAACTCTGGGCGTTCACATTTTTTTTGGGGGGGGGGATATAGCTCTTTGGCTGTGCACACCACTGGTGGATTTGGCATCAAATGAAGGTTGCATAGGCAGAATAGAACCCCAAACCTACTGTAGATTTATTTACATTCATAATTCACTACTGATGACCAGTACCAAAGTATTGCACTATATAAGACAATGTCTTTCCCCGACCTAGAACTAGGCTTTGGATAAGAATGAGACTACAGCTTCCATACAGCTTCCACTTGACACCTTTCGGACTGAATAAGATTGTAGGGTCAACAGTTATGATTAAATGTATAATTTATCACTCTCACGTTCTCATTTCTGTCCATTAAGAACCAATGATGTGCTACCTTTTTGTAGCATTTCTGACAATGCTAACATATTTTTTTAGCCAAAGCTCAGAGTTCTATAGCCGGACCAACAACTCAGTTGCTGCACAACAGCAGCAGCTAGCTAGTAGCAGGCTAGCTAGCTAACACCTGTCGGATGAGAAGCAAGATACAAGCAAAGGAAGTTAGCTAGCTAGCTAACACCTGTCGGATGAGAAGCAAGATACAAGCAAAGGAAGTTAGCTAACACCTGTTGGATGAGAAGCAAGATACAAGCAAAGGAAGTTAGCTAGCTAGCTAGGTATATTTAGCTATGGAAGGTTTTTCATATGGCTGAAGTCATCTGTGTAAACTAAATAAGAGCACTAACAAATAAGATAGAGAACATCCTGCTGCTATTATAGCCAGTTAGCCAACTAGCCGTTAGATACAAGCCAATGAGACTGTGCCATAGCTGTATAGATCGTGCACCACAGGTGGCCGGTGGCACCTTAATTGGGGAGGATGGGCTCATAATAATGGCTGGAACGGAATCTGTGGAATGGTATTGAACACGTCAAACACATGGTTTCCATGTGTTTAATATCGTCCCATTTACACTTCAGGAATTTGGGAATTTGGGAAACTGCCACTAAGCTATAATACATGCAATGGGCATTGCTCATCTAGCTACTCCAGCATGATACAGTCCAACTGGCTAGCTGCCTCCAGCGTGATACAGTCCAACTGGCTAGCTGCTCCAGCATGATACAGTCCAACTAGCTAGCTACTCCGGCGTGACACAGTCCAACTGGCTAGCTACTCCAGCATGATACAGTCTAACTAGCTAGCTACACCAGCATGATACAGTCTAACTAGCTAGCTACTCCAGCATGATACAGTCTAACTAGCTAGCTACTCCGGCGTGATACAGTACTACTGGCTAGCTACTCCAGCGTGATACAGTCCAACTAGCTAGCTACTCCGGCGTGATGTAGACCTACTGGCTAGCTACTCCGGCATGATGTAGACCTACTGGCTAGCTACTCCAGCGTGATACAGTCCTACTGGCTAACTACTCCAGTGTGATGTGGAATAGAGTTCCATGTAGTCATGGCTCTATGTAGTACTGTGCGCCTCCTATAGTCTGTTCTGGACTTGGGGACTGTGAAGAGACCTCTTGTGGCATGTCTTGTTAGATTTGCATGGGTGTCCGAGCTGTGTGCTAGTAGTTTAGACAGACAGCTCGGTGCATTCAACATGTCAATACACAAATACAGGTAGTGATGAAGTCAATCTCACTCCACTTTGAGCCAGGAGAGATTGACATGCATATTATTAATATTAGCTCTCTGTGTTCATCCGAGGGCCTGCCGTGTTCCCCTGTTCTGAGCCAATTGCAAAAAACGAAGTCCTTTTTTGTGGCACCTGACCACACGACTGACCAGTAGTCCAGGTGTAACAAAACTAGGGCCTGTAGGACCTACCTTGTTGATAGTGTTGTTAAGAAGGCAGAGCTTTATTATGGACAGACTTCTCCCCATCTTAGCTACTGTTGTATCAATATGTTTTGACCATGACAGTTTACAATCTAGTGTTACTCCAAGCAGTTTTGTCACCTCAACTTGCTAAATTTCCACATTATTCATTACAAGATTTAGTTGAGGTTTAAGGTTAAGTGAATGATTTGTCCCAAATAAAATGCTTTTAGTTTTTGAAATATTTAGGACTAACTTATTCCTTGCCACCCATTCTGAAACTAACTGCAGCTCTTTGTTAAGTGTTGCAGTCATTTCAGTCGCTGTAGTAGCTGACGTGTATAGTGTCGAGTTGTCCTCATACATAGACACTCTGACTTTACTCAAAGCCAGTGGCAAGTTGTTAGTAAAGATTTTTTTAAAGTAAGGGGCCTAGACAGCTGCCCTGGGGAATTCCTGATTCTACCTGGATTATGTTAGAGAGGCTTCCATTAACCTGTTGGGGCTACAGGTTAGCAATGAACCCCGAGTCGGGATTGCTAACAAGGCTGGAAATTTAAAACATCAAAAATCTAATAATTTCAATTTCTCAAACAATCAACTATTTTACACAATTTAAAAGATAAACATCTCCTTAATCTAACCACATTGTTCGATTTTCAAAGAGGCTTTACGGCAAAAGCATAAAGTTAGATTATGTTAGGACAGTACATAGCCACAAAAGTACAAACATCCATTTTCAATTCAAGGTCAGGCGTCACCAAAAGCAGAAAACAGCTAGAATTATGCACTAACCTTTGTCAATCTCCATCAGATGACACTCCTAGGACATTATGTTATACAATACATGCATTTTTTGTTCCATCAAGTTCATATTTATATCCAAAAACAGCATTTTACAGTAGCGTGAAATTCAGATTTTTTTCTTCTCTGAAATGCTTCCGGTGAACATAACAAAATTACTATTCGAAAACATTGGTAAATTATAATATTGTCATTCAAAGAATAATATATTATCATCTCGTAATTGCTACCGAATGACCAGATCTCAAAATAACTTTACTGGGAAATCACATTTTGCAATAAACGGGGTGCTATGCTAAGAACAATAAGCTATGCTATACAGTTAGCATCATCTAATATCCTGTTGGGGCTAGGGGGCAGTATTTTCACGGCTGGATAAAAAAACGTACCCGATTTAATCTGGTTACTAATCCTACCCAGTAACTAGAATATGCATATACTTATTATATATGGATAGAAAACACCCTAAAGTTTCTAAAACTGTTTGAATGGTGTCTGTGAGTATAACAGAACTCATTTGGCAGGCAAAACCCTGAGACATTTTCTGACAGGAAGTGGATACCTGATGTGTTGAATTACCTTTAAGCCTATGCCATTGAAACACACAGGGGTTGATTAATGTTTTGGCACTTCCTATTGCTTCCACTAGATGTCACCAGCCTTTACAAAGTGTTTTGAGTCTTTTACTGTGAGATCTGACCGAACAAGAGCCATGGAACGGTGATGGCCGATTAGACTCTGGCGCGCGAGTTCATGTTGGGTACCCTCGTTCCAATACGTTATAAAAGAGAATGCGTTCGTCCACCTTGAATATTATTCATGTTCTGGTTAAAAAAGGCACTAATGATTTATGCTATACAACGTTTGACATGTTTGAACGAACGTAAATATATTTTTTCCCCTCGTTCATGACGAGAAGTCCGGCTGGCTTAGATCATGTGCTAACAACACGGAGCTTTTTGGATATAAATTATGAGCTTTTTTGAACAAAACTACATTCGTTATGGACCTGGGATTCCTGGAAGTGACATCTGATGAAGAGAATCAAAGGTAATGGATTATTTACATAGTATTTTCGATTTTAGATCTCTCCAACATGGCCGTTTGTCTGTATAGCAAAGCATATTTTTCTGGGCGCAGTGCTCAGATTATTGCAAAGTGTGATTTCCCAGTAAGGTTATTTTTAAATCTGGCAAGTTGATTGCGTTCAAGAGATGTAAATCTATAATTCTTTAAATGACAATATAATATTTTACCAATGTTTTCTAATTTTAATTATTTAATTTGTGGTGCTGACTTGACTGCCGGTTATTGGAGGGAAACGATTTCCTCAACATCAATGCCATAGTAAAACGCTGTTTTTGGATATAAATATGAACTTGATAGAACTAAAAATGCATGCATTGTCTAACATAATGTCCTAGGAGTGTCATCTGATGGAGATTGTAAAAGGTTAGTGCATCATTTTAGCTGGTTTTATGGTTTTGGTGACGCCTGGCTTTGAATTGACAAAACATTACACACAACTCTTGTAAATGTACTGTCCTAACATACTCTAAATGTATACTTTCGCCGTAAAACCTTTTTGAAATCGGACAACGTGGTTAGATTAAGGAGATGTTTATCTTTCAAAGGGTGTAAGATAGTTGTATGTTTGAAAAATTTGAATTTTGACATTTATTTGGTTTCAAATTTGCCGCTCTTGAAATGCACCTGCTGTTGATAGGGTGCACCACGGGTGGCACGCTAGCGTCCCACATAGCCCCAAGAAGATATCGATAATAACATTGTAAATATCCCCTTACCTTTGATTATCTCCATCAGAAGGCACTGCCAGGAATCCCAGGTCCGGAACAAATGTGGTTTCTTTTGACAAAGTTCATAATTTATGTCCAAATAACACCAAGTAGTTAGCGTTCATTATGCTCCCACAAAACGTGGTGGGGGGCTGGTAAAATCACGCCGAAAAGCTAAAAAAACCTAGTAAATAATCTATTTATGTTCGTTCAAACATGTCAAAGGTTGTTTAGCATTAATCTTTTGGTCCATTTTTAACGTTAAACATCAGTAATATTTTCACACAACCTATCCTATGTCTTGATAAACAATTAATGACAAACTCACGCTTCTCAGATTTATGCGCAGGCGCCAAAAAATGAAGTGACGACATGTCAACTTCCTTGCATTCTAATTTGCTCTCTGTTTATCATAGACGCTTCAAACAACTTTATAAAGATCGTTGACATCTAGTGGAAGCCGTAGGTGTTGCGAAATGAATCCTTTCTCACTATGGTATCTATAAAACAATGACACTAAATAGTACAGTCACAAAATTCACATTTTTTAAAATCTATTTTTCACAGGTTTTTGCCTGCAATATGAGTTTTGTTATACTTACAGACACCATTCAAACTGTTTTAGAAAATTCAGAGTGTTTTCTATCCGAATGTGTTAATAATATGCATATCCTAGCTTCTGAGTGGGTGTAGGAGGCAGTTAAAAATGGGCACATATTTTTTTCAAAATTTCTCAATACTGCCCCCGAGCCCCAACAGGTTAAAGAACACCCTCTGTTCTGTTAAACAGGTAACTCTTTATCCACATTATAGCAGGGGGTGTAAAAGCCATAACGCATACGTTTTTCCAGCAGCAGACTATGTCAAAATCAATCAAATGTTTTTTATAAAGCCCTTTTTACATCAGCCGATGTCACAAAGTGCTTGTACAGAAACCCAGCCTAAAACCCAAAACAGCAAGCAATGCAGATGTAGAAGCACGGTGGCTAGGAAAAACTCCCTAGGAAAAACTCCCTAGGAAAAACTCCTTAGAAGGACCAGAACCTAAGAAGAAACCTAGAGAGGAACCAGGCTATGAGGGGTGGCCAGTCCTCTTCTGATTGCGCCGGGTGATAGAATCCAACCTATGCTGGAGAAGTCAGTCAAGTACAGGGGACATGAACCGTATGTTCTTTGACTGTCCAAGTTTGGATACCTTTTGGTAGCCTACTGTCTTTTAATGCAGTCATCTACGAATCCATTTGAAGTAACTTTTTACCCTTTGCTTGTTCATAAAAATTGCAAAGACATTGGCAACTTTTGTATTGTAGCGAGACAAATCAAATCAAGCTTTATTTAAACAGCACATTTCTGACGTGGAATGCAATTGTAATGAATACCCAGGGAGAAAAGTGTGTAGATTCACGCGCAGAGCGCGGCAAGTGTTTATTTCACCTTCGCGGAAGGCAGGAATCGTGGTCACAGGCAGGCAAAGGTCATACACAGGTAGGCAAACAGGCAGGTGAATCAAAACTAGGACTGAAGGCTGTAACTGGTTCTCACAAACGAGCTAGGAAAAGGCTTAGTAGAGTCAGAACGAACAATACCTCAGAAAGGCACAAACAGAATGAACTGAACTAAATAAGGACCTGATGAGACCAGGTGAGTAACTAACACAGGTGAAATCAATGAACAAAAATGAAAAACAGGGCTACGTTCTAGAACACAAAGAAACAGGGCTATGTTCCAGAACACAAAGAAACAGGGCTACGTTCTAGAACACAAAGAAACAGGGCTACGTTCTAGAACACAACGAAACAGGGCTACGTTCCAGAACACAAAGAAACAGGGCTACGTTCTAGAACACAAAGATACAGGGCTACGTTCTAGAACACAAAGAAACAGGGCTACGTTCTAGAACACAAAGAAACAGGGCTACGTTCTAGAACACAAAGAAACAGGGCTACGTTCTAGAACACAAAGAAACAGGGCTACGTTCTAGAACAAAGAAACAGGGTTACGTTCTAGAACACAAAGAAACAGGGCTACGTTCTAGAACACAAAGAAACAGGGCTACGTTCTAGAACACAGAAACAGGGCTACGTTCTAGAACACAAAGATACAGGGCTACGTTCCAGAACACAAAGAAACAGGGCTACGTTCTAGAACACAAAGAAACAGGGCTACGTTCTAGAACACAAAGAAACAGGGCTACGTTCCAGAACACAAAGAAACAGGGCTACGTTCCAGAACACAAAGAAACAGGGCTACGTTCTAGAACACAAAGAAACAGGGCTACGTTCTAGAACACAAAGAAACAGGGCTACGTTCCAGAACACAAAGAAACAGGGCTACGTTCTAGAACACAAAGAAACAGGGCTACGTTCCAGAACACAAAGAAACAGGGCTACGTTCCAGAACACAACGAAACAGGGCTACGTTCCAGAACACAACGAAACAGGGCTACGTTCCAGAACACAACGAAACAGGGCTACGTTCCAGAACACAACGAAACAGGGCTACGTTCCAGAACACAAAGAAACAGGGCTACGTTCCAGAACACAAAGAAACAGGGCTACGTTCCAGAACACAACGAAACAGGGCTACGTTCCAGAACACAAAGAAACAGGGCTACGTTCTAGAACACAAAGAAACAGGGCTACGTTCTAGAACACAAAGAAACAGGGCTACGTTCTAGAACACAAAGAAACAGGGCTACGTTCTAGAACACAAAGAAACAGGGCTACGTTCTAGAACACAAAGAAACAGGGCTACGTTCTAGAACACAAAGAAACAGGGCTACGTTCTAGAACACAAAGAAACAGGGCTACGTTCTAGAACACAAAGAAACAGGGCTACGTTCCAGAACACAAAGAAACAGAACTAAGAAAATAAATACAGAACCTTACAGCAATGTACTTTACAGGGGGAAAAAAATTGAACTATGAAAATGAAAGCTGAAATTTGTACTACGCAACAAACATAACATAAAAAACAAAGGAATGACACAAACGGAATGACTAAAAAGCACCCTAAGGAAAAGCAAAGCTAAACAGACCTTCAGCGTCTCTGTCAGGCAGGGGGCATAGTAACTAAAGGCTGGGGGCCCATAGTAACTAAAGGCTGGGGGCCCATAGTAACTAAAGGCTGGGGCCATAGTAACTAAAGGCTGGGGGCCCATAGTAACTAAAGGCTGGGGCCATAGTAACTAAAGGCAGGGGCCATAGTAACTAAAGGCTGGGGCCATAGTAACTAAAGGCAGGGGCCATAGTAACTAAAGGCTGGGGGCCCATAGTAACTAAAGGCTGGGGCCATAGTAACTAAAGGCTGGGGCCATAGTAACTAAAGGCAGGGGGCATAGTAACTAAAGGCTGGGGCCATAGTAACTAAAGGCTGGGGGCATAGTAACTAAAGGCTGGGGGCATAGTAACTAAAGGCTGGGGACCCATAGTAACTAAAGGCTGGGGGCATAGTAACTAAAGGCTGGGGGCCCATAGTAACTAAAGGCTGGGGGCATAGTAACTAAAGGCTGGGGCCCATAGTAACTAAAGGCTGGGGGCCCATAGTAACTAAAGGCTGGGGCCATAGTAACTAAAGGCAGGGGGCATAGTAACTAAAAGCTGCCCTTCCATGCCTCTTGGTCGTAGGCTTTGGCATAGTTAAAAGGCCAGTGCCAGAGGACCTGAGGGACCTACTGGGGACATAACTTAAAAGCATGTCTGACAGGTATTGGGGTGCACAATCGCAGAAGAATGTTACAATTAATTCTAAAACTCACATGCAGCTAGGCAACCAGTGCAGAGACCTTTAAAACCGGTGTAATGTGTTCTCTCTGTCTGGTCTTGGTCAGTACCCACGCTGCAGCATTCTGTATGTTTTGCAGTTGACCAATGGCTTTCTTGGGTAGGCCAGACAGGAGAGCGTTACAATAGTCAAGCCTGCTTGTAATAAAAGCCTGGATGAGTCTCTCTGTACCAGCCTGAGAGAGAAACGGCCACACCTTGGCAATATTCCTCAGGTGGGTAAAAACTATTTTTGTCAAATTCCTAATGTGTGATTCGAAATTTAGTTCAGAATGTAAAGTAACACCTAGGTTTTTTATTTATCTTTATTGCCCGTGAGTTTAAATGTGCGGCTAGATTCTCTCTCTCTGTGCTTTGACTCCAACAATAAATAAGTATTGTCTCGATTCAGGTGGAGGAAGTTGTGAGCCATCCAAGTATTTAAATCACTATACAGTTTATATGTGGATCTAAAATCCTCTGGTGACACAGAAATGTAAAGTCGTGTATCGTCTGCGTAGCTGTGAAAATCAATGCTGTGCTTTCTGATAACGCTGCCAAGGGGTAAGACATATAACCTGAACAATACCGGACCCAAAATAGAACCTTGTGGAATGCCACGTGATATGTGTATTTTCTCTGAGTTATGTTCACCAAGGGTGACAAAAAAAATCTTGACCGGGTTTAATAGGTCCTAAACCAATTTAGAACTGGACCGGAGAGGCCAACCCACCTCTCCTGGACTGGAGAGGCCAACCCACCTCTCCTGGACCAGAGAGGCCAACCCACCTCTCCTGGACCAGAGAGGCCAACCCATCTCTCCTGGACCAGAGAGGTCAACCCACCTCTCCTGGACCGGAGAGGCCAACCCACCTCTCCTGGACCAGAGGGGCCAACCCACCTCTCCTGGACCAGAGGGGCCAACCCACCTCTCCTGGACTGGAGAGGCCAACCCACCTCTCCTGGACCAGAGGGGCCAACCAACCTCTCCTGGACCGGAGAGGCCAACCCACCTCTCCTGGACCAGAGGGGCCAACCCACCTCTCCTGGAGGGCCAACCCATCTCTCCTGGACCGGAGAGGCCAACCCACCTCTCCTGGACCAGAGAGGCCAACCCAACTCTCCTGGACCGGAGAGGCCAACCCACCTCTCCTGGACCGGAGAGGCCAACCCACCTCTCCTGGACCGGAGAGGCCAACCCACCTCTCCTGGAGGGCCAACCCACCTCTCCTGGACCGGAGAGTCCAACCCACCTCTCCTGGACCAGAGAGGCCAACCCACCTCTCCTGGACCAGAGGGACCAACCCACCTCTCCTGGACCGGAGGGGCCAACCCACCTCTCCAGTCTGTCCAGAAGGACATCATGGTCAGCCGTGTTGAACGCAGCACTTAAATCTAAGGTTACAAGGACAGAGAGCTGTTTGGCATCTGTGTTGGCTCTAGGATCATTTACCACTTTAACTAAGGCTGTCTCTGTGCTGTGGTAGGTACAAAAACCAGATTGGAATTTTTCCAAAAAAATACAGTTGGCACTTAAACAATTATTTTAGTGGTTTGAACAACAATTTCTACAGAATTTTGCTTAACAATAGAAGGTTGGAAATTTCCCAAAAATTGCTTGGAGCTGAGTAATCTAGATTACTTTTCTTCAGGGGTTTCATCATTGCAGTTTTTAGGGGAAAGTGATTAACAATAGCTTTGTTTGTCACGTCGTTCATCGGAAGGAGTGGACCAAAATGCAGCGTGATTATCGTTCCACATATTTTATTGAACTGTGAAACTATGCAAGTGTAACCGATGTGAAATGGCTAGTTAGTTAGCGGTGGTGCGCGCTAATAGCGTTTCAATCGGTGACGTCACTCGCTCTGAGACTTGAAGTAGGGTTGCCCCTTGCGTTGCAAGGGCCGCGGCTTTTGTGGCGCGATGGGTAACGATGCTTCGTGGGGTGTCAGTTGTTGATGTGTGCAAGGGTCCCTGTTTCGAGCCCAGGTTGGGGCGAAGAGAGGGACGGAACCTACACAGTTACATTGATGCTGTTGACCCGGATCATTGGTTGCTGCGGAAAAGGAGGAGGTCAAAGGGGGGGTGAGTGTAACCGATGTGAAATGGCTAGTTAGTTAGCGGTGGTGCGCGCTAATAGCGTTTCAATCGGTGACGTCACTCGCTCTGAGACCTGAAGTAGTAGTTCCCCTTGCGTTGCAAGGGCCGCGGCTTTTGTGGCGCGATGGGTAACGATGCTTCGTGGGGTGTCAGTTGTTGATGTGTGCAAGGGTCCCTGGTTCGAGCCCGGGTTGGGGCGAAGAGAGGGACGGAACCTACACTGTTACACAAGATACACAAATAAACTGAAGAACAAAAACAACAAACCGTGACGAAGAGGTGCAACATACACTAACTCAAAAACAAGCTCCCACAAAACCCAGGTGGGAAAAACAACTACTTAAGTATGATCTCCAATTAGAGACAACGAGGACCAGCTTGGAGATCATTCCCCCCCTCAAAAAAACATAGAAATACAAAAACTAGAACATAACAACATAGAAAATCTAAACTAGCAAAAAAAACCTGTCACGCCCTGACCTCGTCTACCATATAAAAGAACAGCTTTCTACGGTCAGGACGTGACATTGTTCAGATATACAATTAAAAACAGATTTGTAGAAGGTGGTGGGGATAGGATGGAGAAGGCAGATAGAAGGCTTAAGTTGTGATGTCACTTTCCTGAGCATGTCTGTGTCAACCAGGGGAAAATAAATCCATCGTGCCTTTGTGTGGTAGACTAGGGCACATATCATCAAACTCCTCATCAGGTCTTGACTGATACCCAGTCTAATGTTGCTTATCTTATCTCTGAAATATACAGAAAACACATCACATTTAAGTCATTTAGCAGACGCTCTTATCCAGAGCAACTTACAGTAGTGAATGTATACATTTCATTTCATGCATTTCTTTTTTTGTTGTTGTACTGGCCCCCCGTGGGAATCGAACCCACAACCCTGGCACTGCAAACACCATGCTGGCGTTGCAAACATCATGCTCTACCAACTGAGCCACAGGGAAGATGTGGGGGAAAGTCCACATAATCCACATAGATTTGCAGGGTAGGATTTATCACACCATCTAATTATTCTAATTATTCTAATTATTCTGATTAATAATGATCAAGTTAGTAAAATGAGCCCGTCTGTCATTTCTAATGGTCTTCTTATATATGCCAAGTTGCTCTCTCAGAATATCAAAATGGACCTGTAACTTTCATATTCTCCTCTTCCGCTCTGCAAAGAGTGTGCCAAGCTGTCATCAAGGCAAAGGGAGGCTACTTTGAAGAATCTCAAATCAACATTTTTATTTTTGATTCGTTTAACACGTTTTTGGTTACTACGTGATTCCATATGTGTTATTTATAAAGAAAAACTCTTGAATGAGTAAGTGTGTCCAAGCTTTTGACTGGTACTGTGGTGTATTTACACTACCGTTCAACAGTTTGGGGTCACTTAGAAATGTCCTTGTTTGTGAAAGTAATGCACATTTTTTTGTCCATTTAAAATAACATCAAATTGTTCAGAAATACAGTGTAGACATTGTTAATGTTGTAAATGACTATTGTAGCTGGAAACGGTTGATTTTTTATGGAATATCTACATAGGCGTACAGAGGCCCATTATCAGCAACCATCACTCCTGTGTTCCAATGGCACGTTGTGTTAGCTAATTCAAGTTTATCATTTTAAAAGGCTAATTGATCATTAGAAAACCCAATATCTAACCCCCTGGCCACTGTCATCTCTAACCCCCTGGCCACTACTGTCTGATCTGTCATCTCTAACCCCCTGGCCACTGTCATCTCTAACCCCCTGGCCACTACTGTCTGATCTGTCATCTCTATCCCCCTGGTCACTACTCTCTGATCTGTCATCTCTAACCCCCTGGTCACTACTGTCTGATCTGTCATCTCTAACTCCCTGGTCACTACTGTCTGATCTGTCATCTCTAACCCCCTGGTCACTACTGTCTGATCTGTCATCTCTATCCCCCTGGCCACTACTCTCTGATCTGTCATCTCTAACCCCCTGGCCACTACTGTCTGATCTGTCATCTCTAACCCCCTGGTCACTACTGTCTGATCTGTCATCTCTATCCCCCTGGCCACCACTCTCTGATCTGTCATCTCTATCCCCCTGGTCACTACTGTCTGATCTGTCATCTCTAACCCCCTGGCCACTACTGTCTGATCTGTCATCTCTAACCCCCTGGTCACTACTGTCTGATCTGTCATCTCTATCCCCCTGGTCACTACTGTCTGATCTGTCACCTCTAACCCCCTGGCCACTACTGTCTGATCTGTCATCTCTAACCCCCTGGCCACTACTGTCTGATCTGTCATCTCTAACCCCCTGGCCACTACTCTCTGATCTGTCATCTCTATCCCCCTGGTCACTACTGTCTGATCTGTCATCTCTAACCCCCTGGTCACTACTGTCTGATCTGTCATCTCTAACCCCCCGGTCACTACTGTCTGATCTGTCATCTCTATCCCCCTGGCCACTACTCTCTGATTTGTCATCTCTAACCCCCTGGCCACTGTCATCGCTATCCCCCTGGCCACTACTGTCTGATCTGTCATCTCTAACCCCTGGCCACTACTGTCTGATCTGTCATCTCTATCCCCCTGGCCACTACTGTCTGATCTGTCATCTCTATCCCCCTGGCCACTACTGTCTGATCTGTCATCTCTAACCCCCTGGCCACTGTCATCTCTAACCCCCTGGCCACTACTGTCTGATCTGTCATCTCTATCCCCCTGGTCACTACTCTCTGATCTGTCATCTCTAACCCCCTGGTCACTACTGTCTGATCTGTCATCTCTAACCCCCTGGTCACTACTGTCTGATCTGTCATCTCTATCCCCCTGGCCACCACTCTCTGATCTGTCATCTCTATCCCCCTGGTCACTACTGTCTGATCTGTCATCTCTAACCCCCTGGCCACTACTGTCTGATCTGTCATCTCTATCCCCCTGGCCACTACTGTCTGATCTGTCATCTCTAACCCCCTGGCCACTACTGTCTGATCTGTCATCTCTAACCCCCTGGCCACTGTCATCTCTAACCCCCTGGCCACTACTGTCTGATCTGTCATCTCTATCCCCCTGGTCACTACTCTCTGATCTGTCATCTCTAACCCCCTGGTCACTACTGTCTGATCTGTCATCTCTAACCCCCTGGTCACTACTGTCTGATCTGTCATCTCTATCCCCCTGGCCACCACTCTCTGATCTGTCATCTCTATCCCCCTGGTCACTACTGTCTGATCTGTCATCTCTAACCCCCTGGCCACTACTGTCTGATCTGTCATCTCTATCCCCCTGGTCACTACTGTCTGATCTGTCACCTCTAACCCCCTGGCCACTACTGTCTGATCTGTCATCTCTATCCCCCTGGCCACTACTGTCTGATCTGTCATCTCTATCCCCCTGGTCACTACTGTCTGATCTGTCACCTCTAACTCCCTGGCCACTACTGTCTGATCTGTCATCTCTATCCCCCTGGCCACTACTGTCTGATCTGTCATCTCTAACCCCCTGGCCACTACTCTCTGATCTGTCATCTCTAACCCCCTGGTCACTACTGTCTGATCTGTCATCTCTATCCCCCTGGCCACTACTGTCTGATCTGTCATCTCTAACCCCCTGGTCACTACTGTCTGATCTGTCATCTCTAACCCCCTGGTCACTACTGTCTGATCTGTCATCTCTATCCCCCTGGCCACTACTCTCTGATTTGTCATCTCTAACCCCCTGGCCACTGTCATCGCTATCCCCCTGGCCACTACTGTCTGATCTGTCATCTCTAACCCCTGGCCACTACTGTCTGATCTGTCATCTCTATCCCCCTGGTCACTACTGTCTGATCTGTCATCTCTATCCCCCTGGCCACTACTGTCTAATCTGTCATCTCTATCCCCCTGGCCACTACTGTCTGATCTGTCATCTCTAACCCCCTGGCCACTACTGTCTGATCTGTCATCTCTAACCCCCTGGCCACTGTCATCTCTAACCCCCTGGCCACTACTGTCTGATCTGTCATCTCTAACCCCCTGGCCACTACTCTCTGATCTGTCATCTCTATCCCCCTGGCCACTACTGTCTGCTCTGTCACCTCTAACCCCCTGGCCACTACTGTCTGATCTGTCATCTCTAACCCCCTGGCCACTACTATCTGATCTGTCATCTCTATCCCCCTGGCCACTACTGTCTGATCTGTCATCTCTATCCCCCTGGCCACTACTGTCTGATCTGTCATCTCTAACCCCCTGGCCACTACTGTCTGATCTGTCATCTCTATCCCCCTGGCCACTACTGTCTGATCTGTCACCTCTAACCCCCTGGCCACTACTGTCTGATCTGTCATCTCTAACCCCCTGGCCACTACTGTCTGATCTGTCATCTCTATCCCCCTGGCCACTACTGTCTGATCTGTCATCTCTAACCCCCTGGCCACTACTGTCTGATCTGTCATCTCTATCCCCCTGGCCACTGTCATCTCTAACCCCCTGGCCACTACTGTCTGATCTGTCATCTCTAACCCCCTGGCCACTACTGTCTGATCTGTCATCTCTAACCCCCTGGCCACTACTGTCTGATCTGTCATCTCTATCCCCCTGGCCACTACTGTCTGATCTGTCATCTCTAACCCCCTGGCCACTACTGTCTGATCTGTCATCTCTATCCCCCTGGTCACTACTGTCTGATCTGTCATCTCTATCCCCCTGGCCACTACTGTCTGATCTGTCATCTCTATCCCCCTGGCCACTACTGTCTGATCTGTCATCTCTAACCCCCTGGCCACTACTGTCTGATCTGTCATCTCTATCCCCCTGGTCACTACTGTCTGATCTGTCATCTCTATCCCCCTGGCCACTACTGTCTGATCTGTCATCTCTATCCCCCTGGCCACTACTGTCTGATCTGTCATCTCTATCCCCCTGGTCACTACTGTCTGATCTGTCATCTCTAACCCCCTGGCCACTACTGTCTGATCTGTCATCTCTATCCCCCTGGCCACTACTGTCTGATCTGTCATCTCTATCCCCCTGGTCACTACTGTCTGATCTGTCATCTCTATCCCCCTGGCCACTACTGTCTGATCTGTCATCTCTAACCCCCTGGCCACTACTGTCTGATCTGTCATCTCTAACCCCCTGGCCACTGTCATCTCTAACCCCCTGGCCACTACTGTCTGATCTGTCATCTCTAACCCCCTGGCCACTACTGTCTGATCTGTCATCTCTATCCCCCTGGTCACTACTGTCTGATCTGTCATCTCTAACCCCCTGGTCACTACTGTCTGATCTGTCATCTCTATCCCCCTGGCCACTACTGTCTGCTCTGTCACCTCTAACCCCCTGGCCACTACTGTCTGATCTGTCATCTCTAACCCCCTGGCCACTACTATCTGATCTGTCATCTCTAACCCCCTGGCCACTACTGTCTGATCTGTCATCTCTATCCCCCTGGCCACTACTGTCTGATCTGTCATCTCTAACCCCCTGGCTGAGGGATCAGTGTTGAAAGCAGACTTAAAGGCTAAAGCATTGACCGTTTGTTTGTTGTGTGTGTGTGTGTGTGTGTGTGTGTGTGTGTGTGTGTGTGTGTGTGTGTGTGTGTGTGTGTGTGTGTGTGTGTGTGTGTGTGTGTGTGTGTGTGTGTGTGTGTGTGTGTGTGTGCCCCCCAGGCTGAATTGAGCATTTTCATTGGCTCTCTGTGGTCACGTCTGTGTGTGAAGACAATCAGCCCTGCTGCAGACGATATGTTTGGGTTGGTTGTCCGTCCTGATCTGTGCTCAGGGTTCCATTTCATTTGATTAGCCTTAAATTGGAATGTCAGAATGGGAAGGTTAGTTGACCGTGTAGCAGAGGTCTGAGACTTACATCAAGGATACGTCCCAAATGGCATCCATATTCCCAGAGCCCTATATTTCATCATGACTGCACAGTGATGACAAAGTGCAATGTAAACCGAGAGAGAGAGGGAAAGGAGAGAGAGAGAGGGAGAGGGTAGAGAGAGAGAGAGAGGGTAGAGGGAGAGAGAGAGAGAGGGTAGAGGGAGAGAGAGAGAGGGTAGAGGGAGAGAGAGAGAGGGAGAGAGAGAGAGGGAGAGAGAGAGAGGGTAGAGAGAGAGAGGGTAGAGAGAGAGAGAGAGAGGGAGGGGGAGAGGGAGAGAGAGAGGGTAGAGATGTATGAGCACTGTGTGTGATTTTATGTTAATATTGCAACTCTCTAATCAGTCATCATATCAACACATAGAGATATCAACACACACATGCTTTCCTCTCCCCTGCCCTCCCCTATTCTCCTCTCCCCTGCTCTCCCCTACTCTCATATCCCCTGCTCTCCCCTACTCTCATATCCCCTGCTCTCCCCTACTCTCATATCCCCTGCTCTCCCGTACTCTCCTCTTCCCTGCTCCCCTGATCTCCTTTTCCCTACTCTCCCCTACTCTCCTCTCCCCTACTCTCCTCTCCCGTGCTCTCCCCTACTCTCTCCTCCCCTGTTCTTCCCTACTCTCCTCTCCCCCCTGCTCTCCTCTACTCTCCTCTCCCCTACTCTCATATCCCCTGCTCTCCCATAATGTCCACTTCGCTCCCCTGCTCTCCCCTACTCTCCTCTATTCTCTGCTGTTCTCCCCTACTCTCCCCTGCTCTCCCCTGCTCTAGTCTCATCTCCCCTACTCTCCTCTCCCCTGCTCTCCCCTACTTTACTCACCCGTAATCTCCACTGCTCTCCTCTACTCTCCCATGCTCTCCCCTTCTCTCTGCTGCTCTCCCCTTTTCTCCCCTGCTCTCCTCTCCTCTCCCCTGCTCTACTCTCCTCTCCCCTGCTCTCCCCTACTCTCCTCTCCCCCCCCTGCTCTCCTCTACTCTCCTCTCCCCTACTCTCCCCTGCTCTACTCTCCTCTCCCCTGCTTCCCCTACTCTCCTCTCCCCTGCTCTACTCTCCTCTCCCCCCTGCTCTCCTCTCCTCTACTCTTCTCTCCCCTGCTCTCTCCTGCTCTACTCTCCTCTCCCCTGCTCGCCCCTACTCTCCTCTCCCCTGCTCTCTCCTGCTCTACTCTGCTCTCCCCTACTCTCCTCTCCCCTGCTCTCTCCTGCTCTACTCTCCTCTCCCCTGCTCTCCCCTACTCTCCTCTCCTCTCCCATGCTCTACTCTCCTCTCCCCTACTCTCCTCTGCTCAGTGATTGGGTGCTCTCTCCTCTCTGACCACTTTATTCATTATCCTGCACTATCATCCTGGATATCATAAGGTGAATGCACCAATTTGTAAGTCGCTCTGGATAAGAGCGTCTGCTAAATGACTTAAATGTAAATGTAAATGTAAGTGATAATGATAATTCATGATAATGCACGAGAAGCCTGTGTTTTATGGATAATGGCACGTTGAGGGCCGGCAAACCGTGCCATTATATCCTCCCAACACCGGGCTTCAAGGGCATTATAACTTTTATACAACCGTTACCAACCTATTCAAATAATGATTGACACATTTTCATTAAAAAAAAAAAAAAAAAAAAAAACATTTTGGGATTTATTTATTTATACTATTTCATCCTTCCACGAGGAAAAAAGTCCTGAGGTTGCTACCCAAGCCGTCGTTTTGTTTTCAGCCAAGGTTCACTAGTTTTGATGGCTGTCTGTCTGTCTGTCTCTTCCCGACACGATTATTACTGATGGGATAATTCAATAGTACTGAGGCAAACAAATCTCCGCTATTGAAAACCAATTGCTAGTTTAAAATAAATGTGAGATAATGTCTAGATGCTTTGTACACTGGAAGTCAAGTTTATAAATTGCCTGGCTGGGCTGAAGAGACAGCGAAAGGCAAATAGGCACTTTATTGTCTCAGACTTAGCTGGTGGTAACTTGGTGAATTGGTTTTATTGGTTTTAACCAATCAGCATCCAGGATTAGACTCATCCATTGTATAATATGCAACATCCTGACCTGTGCTACTATCTATTACTGTCTGTCTCAACTAGAGCCCGTAAATATATCTGAAATGGCACCTACTGGAAATGGCATCCTGTGTGCCAGTCTGTTTACCCATCATTCCACCTACTGGAAATGGCATCCTGTGTGCCAGTCTGTTTACCCATCATTCCACCTACTGGAAATGGCATCCTCTGTGCCAGTCTGTTTACCCATCATTCCACCTACTGGAAATGGCATCCTCTGTGCCAGTCTGTTTACCCATCATTCCACCTACTGGAAATGGCATCCTGTGTGCCAGTCTGTTTACCTATCATTCCACCTACTGGAAATGGCATCCTCTGTGCCAGTCTGTTTACCCATCATTCCACCTACTGGAAATGGCATCCTGTGTGCCAGTCTGTTTACCCATCATTCCACCTACTGGAAATGGCATCCTGTGTGCCAGTCTGTTTACCCATCATTCCACCTACTGGAAATGGCATCCTCTGTGCCAGTCTGTTTACCTATCATTCCACCTACTGGAAATGGCATCCTCTGTGCCAGTCTGTTTACCTATCATTCCACCTACTGGAAATGGCATCCTGTGTGCCAGTCTGTTTACCTATCATTCCACCTACTGGAAATGGCATCCTGTGTGCCAGTCTGTTTACCTATCATTCCACCTACTGGAAATGGCATCCTGTGTGCCAGTCTGTTTACCCATCATTCCACCTACTGGAAATGGCATACTGTGTGCCAGTCTGTTTACCCATCATTCCACCTACTGGAAATGGCATCCTCTGTGCCAGTCTGTTTACCCATCATTCCACCTACTGGAAATGGCATACTGTGTGCCAGTCTGTTTACCCATCATTCCACTCCTCATCACTCCTAGTCATGTTTGGCATGAGTGGAATGTTAGCACAAAGCAGGCTGATATCACCAGGGTAACCAAAGGTGTCACACTTACCAACCACTTACCAACAACAACAGGAGGTCAATGTCATGGTTTTGCAGGGAGACGTACCACATCATTTTGTGCTGGTATTTGACTATTATGAGTTGGCTGACATAGCGTTTGAATGACATAGCATTTTGTTACAGTATTCCATTGCTGTACAGTCGTGGCCAAAAGTTTTGAGAATGACACAAATATTAATTTTCACAAAGTCTGCTACCTCAGTTTGTATGATGGCAATTTCCATATACTCCAGAATGTTATGAAGAGTGATCAGATGAATTGTAATTAATTGCAAAGTCCCTTTTTGCCATGCAAATGAACTGAATCCCCAAAAAACATTTCCACTGCATTTCAGCCCTGCCACAAAAGGACCAGCTGACATCATGTCAGTGATTCTCTCGTTAACATAGCTGTGAGTGTTGACGAGGACAAGGCTGGAGATCACTCTGTCATGCTGATTGAGTTCGAATAACAGACTGGAAGCTTCAAAAGGAGGGTGGTGCTTGGATCATTGTTCTTCCTCTGTCAACCATGGTTATCTGCAAGGAAACATGTGCCGTCGTCATTGCTTTGCACAAAAAGGGCTTCACAGGCAAGGATATTGCTGCCAGTAAGATTGCTCATAAATCAACCATTTATCAGATCATCAAGAACTTCAAGGAGAGCGGTTCAATTGTTGTGAAGAAGGCTTCAGGGCGCCCAAGAAAGTCCAGCAAGCGCCAGGACCGTCTTCTAAAGTTGATTCAGCTGCGGGATCGGGGCACCACCAGTACAGAGCTTGCTCAGGAATGGCAGCAGGCAGGTGTGAGTGCATCTGCACGCACAGTGAGGCGAAGACTTTTGGAGGATGGCCTGGTGTCAAGAAGGGCAGCAAAGAAGCCACTTCTCTCCAGGAAAAACATCAGGGACAGACTGATATTCTGCAAAAAGTACAGGGATTGGACTGCTGAGGACTGGGGTAAAGAAATGTTCTCTGATGAATCCCCTTTCTGATTGTTTAGGGCATCCGGAAAAAAGCTTGTCCGGAGAAGACAAGTTGAACGCTACCATCAGTCCTGTGTCATGCCAACAGTAAAGCATCCTGAGACCATTCATGTGTGGGGTTGCTTCTCAGCCAAGGGAGTGGGCTCACTCACAATTTTGCCTAAGAACACTGCCATGAATAAAGAATGGTACCAACACATCCTCCGAGAGCAACTTCTCCCAACCATCCAGGAACAGTTTGGTGACGAACAATGCCTTTTCCAGCACGATGGAGCATCTTGCCATAAGGCAAAAGTGATAACTAAGTGGCTCGGGGAACAAAACCTTGATATTTTGGGTCCATGGCCAGGAAACTCCCCAGACCTTAATCCCATTGAGAACTTCCGGTCAATCATCAAGAGGCGGGTGGACAAACAAAAACCCACAAATTCTGACCAACTCCAAGCATTGATTATGCAAGAATGGGCTGCCATCAGTCAGGATGTGGCCCAGAAGTTAATTGACAGCATGCCAGGGCGGATTGCAGAGGTCTTGAAAAAAGAAGGCTCAACACTGCAAATATTGACTCTTTGCATCAACTTCATGTAATTGTCAATAAAAACCTTTTGACACTTATGAAATGCTTGTAATTATACTTCAGTTTTCCATAGTAACATCTGACAAAAATATCTAAAGACACTGAGGCAGCAAACTTTGTGAAAATTAATATTTGTGTCTTTCTCAAAAAATGTTGGGCTACGACTGTAGTAGAGAACATGTTCTCAGTCAACCTGGTGAAGTAAGAGTAGACAAATAGTAGATAGCTTTTATAAATCTAAATCCTCCTTTTTCAAAACACCTCCGTTGGCATTTCGAGATATTCTTCAAGGTATGGGTATATGTATCGTTCATTTCTAAGTCCCAAAAACAAAATGGATGCAGCAACAGCTGTTTTGCCGCTTTAAGTTGGTCTCATGTAGCAGAAGTTAAAATATATCCGTCCTACAGCCATCTCCTCTAGCGTCACTGCCAGATATCGATACTAAACCCCCAACTGACGTACATGAATCATTCTGAAATGATTTGGGTGTCTGGTTTCTCTGGCCCACTGATAAGAGTTAGTCAGGCTTAAGTAATCCTGAATTAACGCTGGGCTTTCCAGATACCTTCTATAGCCACACAGGTTGGGTTCCACACCGGTGTTAATTTGTGCAGACATTTTATTATGCTACTGATACTTTAGTGTGCGTGTGTGTGTGTGTGTGTGTGTGTGTGTGTGTGTGTGTGTGTGTGTGTGTGTGTGTGTGGAGGAGGAGGAGAGATTAGAACAGTACTAGACTAACCCCGCTGAGAGCCATAGCTTTTGGCATTCCTTTTGGGGTCATGGCTGAAGGTATTGTCCTGGTTAGAAACATGTCACATGACAAATTATCAAGTTCAGTATGTTGCCAGTGTAAAGTTCAGTACAGTATTTTGCCCAGTGTAAAGTTCAGTACTGTATGCTGCCCAGTGTAAAGTTCAGTACTGTATGTTGCCCAGTGTAAAGTTCAGTACAGTATGTTTCCCAGTGTAAAGTTCAGTACAGTATGTTGCCAGTGTAAAGTTCAGTACAGTATGTTGCCCAGTGTAAAGTTCAGTACAGTATGTTGCCCAGTGTAAAGTTCAGAACAGTATGTTGCCAGTGTTAAGTCCAGCACAGTGTGGGGTTCAGTACAGTATGTTGCCAGTGTAAAGTTCAGTACAGTTTGTTGCCCAGTGTAAAGTTCAGTACAGTATGTTGCCCAGTGTAAAGTTCAGTACAGTATGTTGCCAGTGTTAAGTCCAGCACAGTGTGGGGTTCGGTACAGTATGAAAGGCACACGGACACCCACACTTCAGGTTGACTTGGTTTTCATCTGCAGTAAAAGATATCAAACAGTATGATGACAGGAATTGACAGGACGGTCACAGCCACACGTTCACTGCTCTCAGAATATCTCTCTCAGACTCAAACCACAATGTGATCGTATAGTATACAGTTGAAGTCGGATCGTTTTTAAGCCACTGCACAAATTTCTTGTTAACAAACTATAGTTTTGGCAAGTCGGTTAGGACATCTACTTTGTGCATGGCACAAGTCGTTTTTCCAACATTTGATTACAGACAGATTATTTCATTTATATTTCACTCCATCACAATTCCAGTGGGTCAGAAGTTTACATACACTAAGTTGACTGTGCCTTTAGAAGCTTCTGATAGGCTTATTGACATAATTTGAGTCAATTGGAGGTGTACCTGTGGATGTATTTCAAGGCCTACCTTCAAACTCAGTGCCTCTTCGCTTGACATCCTGGGAAAATCAAAAGAAATCAGTCAAGACCTCAGAAAAAGAATTGTAGACCTCCACAAGTCTGGTTCATCCTTGGGAGCAATTTCCAAATGCCTGAAGGTACCACGTCCATCTGTACAAACAATAGTACGCAAATATAAACACCATGGGACCACACAGCCGTCATACCACTCAGGAAGGAGACACGTTCTGTCTCCTAGAGATGAACGTACTTTGGTGCGAAAAGTGCAAATCACTGTTCCAGACTACGGTTTGCAACTGCACATGGGGACAAATATCGTACTTTTTGGAGAAATGTCCTCTGGTCTTATGAAACAAAAATAGAGCTGTTTGGCCATAATGACCATTGTTATGTTTGGAGGAAAAAGGGGGAGGCTTGCAAGCCGAAGAACACCATCCCAGCCGTGAAGCACGGGGGTGGCAGCATCATGTTGTGGGGGTGCTTTTCTGCAGGAGGGACTGGTGCACTTCACAAAATAGATGGCATCATGAGGAGGGAGAATTATGTGGATATATTGAAGCAACATCTCAAGACATCAGTCAGGAAGTTAAAGCTTGGTCGCAAATGGGTCTTCCAAATGGACAATGACCCCAAGCATACTTCCAAAGTTGTGGCAAAATGGCTTAAGAACAAAGTGAAGGTCTTGGAGTGGCCATCACAAAGCCCTGACCTCAATCCTGTAGAACATTTGTGGGCAGAACTGAAAAAGCGTGTGCGAGCAAGGAGGCCTACAAACCTGACTCAGTTACACCAGCTCTGTCAGGAGGAATGGTCCAAAATTCACCCAACTTATTGTGGGAAGTTTGTGGAAGGCTACCCGAAATGTTTGACCCAAGTTAAACAATTTAAAGGCAATGCTACCAAATACTAATTGAGTGTATGTAAACTTCTGACCCACTGGGAATGTGATGAAAGAAGTAAAAGCTGAAATAAATCATTCTCTCTACTATTATTCTGACATTTCACATTCTTAAAATAAAGTGGTGATCCTAACTGACCTAAGACAGGGAATTTTTACTAGGATTAAATGTCAGGAATTGTGAAAAACTGAGTTGAAATGTATTTGGCTAAGGTGTATGTAAACTTCCGACTTCAACAGTAAATACGTAAATAATCACAAATGTTTAGAAAATAAAAGAAAGAAAGAAAAGCTGCAGTAAAATATAGAGGGGCAGCTGTAGTGATACATGCCTTCAATGTCTATTACTGTTTTTCTCAATTGCTAAAACACAATTTCCTGAAAACATTAAACACAAAACCTCATCTTCAAGCACTATTTACATAACCTCTGACTCCTCTCGCAAAATGAAAACATTCACCTCAAAACAGTTTTACCCGTGTTCAAAATCAAACACTGCTCTCAAATCATAAACAAAGTGATCAAAATGATATACGCTCTCAAGCAGTCAGTAAACAATACACCGAAAAATATAGAAAACACATTGTTCAAAACATGCAATTCTCAGGGAGAAGTACATTTTTAATCTATAAATATATTCATATTTTTTCCGTCATTGTCTTTTGATGAAGGAAAACATGTTCTGTCATAGTAGCTCAAAATTGATCAGAAATTACTCTGCTTTGCTCTTTGCAATTTAGTTTTTTGTTCTTCCTCCTCCTTGTACCCCTATTTTTACATTACTGTACCCTGCATCTCACAAACGTGTCCTTTGTCTCTGTGATACTGTAACTCTTGTTCTTTGTTGATATGAACCTGCAACCAGTCAAAATCTATTGAGCAGTCAGTACTGTTAATAAATGGAAAGCACAATGTTCAGGGCCATACCATTTGTCCATTGTACAGTATACAGCCTACAAATACACTGTACTACAGTAAACAAATACTAAAAGGGACAAAAATCAAAGGAGTAAACATGTGATCAATGTGCTTGTTCTTGTCTTTGGGCTGGGTCAGGCCAGAGCACTTCGTCCACATCACAAGCAATATTGTCCCTCCTGAGGCAACGGGGGAAGAAGCCTCTTGTGTGCCGTATCCAGCCCTGACATGATTCCTCACCTATATCACCACAGGATAAATCCATGGCTTACAGCAGATTTACTCTGGTGTAGGGTTGTCTATCATACACTTTCCATCTCCAAGAGGAGAAAAACTCCTCAATCGGATTCAGGAAAGGGCGAGTATGGAGGGAGGTACAAGTTCATAAACTGTCCATTGATGTTAAACCAATACCCTTACATGAGCAGCTCGGTGGAAACTGACATTGTCCCACACTATAGGTGGGAATGGGATTCTCATTTAGCTCTTGACCTTGCTGCTCTTGAACCTGCTGCTCAAATAAAATATCTCTTAGATTGGCCATAAATGTTAGAAGGTGCTGGGTGTTATATGTCCCGAGTGTAACATGGTGGTGTAGAACACCATGGTTGCTGATAGCAACACAGATTGTGACATCGCCACCTTGTTGACCAGGGACTTCAACAATGGCCCCGCTGTCCAATCATGTTTCGGCCTCTCCTTCTCCTCTTTGTCAGATTGAAGCCTGCTTCATCGATAAAGATGAACTCATGGGGTCTGTCCAAGGATTCCAAGTCAAATATTGTCTGTGTGTAGAAATCCAATATACTGTATGTAGGATTTTGTAAGTCGTACAGAGACAGTGCTATACTGTAGAGTACAATTAGGCCTACTGTATGCACTTCTGATTCACATACATTGTATGTACTGAAGAGTATTGTCATTCACATAGTATGTGTTAGTACTGTAGACAATCTGGATTACAGTAAATGTTTCTGAATGTACACTTACTTGCACATACTGAGCACAAGTACAACGAGAGAGAGAGAGAGAGAGAATTTTCAAAGTTTATTTTCAGATTTTACATTACTTTTCATTAAGGGCCATCACTTGACTCATTTCCATAACAACATATTGTATAGAATTAGTGTTAGGTTTAGGGTTAAGGTTAGGAGCTAGGGTTAGGAGCTAGGGTTAGGGTTAGGAGCTAGGGTTAGGGTTAGGAGCTAGGGTTAGGAGCTAGGGTTAGGGTTAGGAGCTAGGGTTAGGGTTAGGAGCTAGGGTTAGGAGCTAGGGTTAGGGTTAGGAGCTAGGGTTAGGGTTAGGAGCTAGGGTCAGGAGCTAGGGTTAGGAGCTAGGGTTAGGGTTAGGGTTAGGAGCTAGGGTTAGGAGCTAGGGTTAGGGTTAGGAGCTAGGGTTAGGTTTAGGAGCTAGGGTTAGGGTTAGGAGCTAGGGTTAGGAGCTAGGGTTAAGGTTAGGAGCTAGGGTTAGGTTTAGGGTTAGGAGCTAGGGTTAGGAGCTAGGGTTAGGGTTAGGAGATATGGTTAGGGTTAGGAGCTAGGGTTAGGAGCTAGGGTTAGGAGCTAGGGTTAGGGTTAGGAGCTAGGGTTAGGGTTAGGAGCTATGGTTAGCGGTAGGAGCTAGGGTTAGGAGCTAGGGTTAGGGTTAGGAGCTAGGGTTAGGTTTAGGGTTAGGAGCTAGGGTTAGGAGCTAGGGTTAGGGTTAGGAGCTAGGGTTAGGAGCTAGGGTTAGGAGCTAGGGTTAGGGTTAGGGTTAGGAGCTAGGTTTAGGAGCTAGGGTTAGGTTTAGGAGCTAGGGTTAGGAGCTAGGGTTAGGAGCTAGGGTTAGGGTTAGGAGCTAGGGTTAGGGTTAGGAGCTAGGGTTAGGAGCTAGGGTTAGGGTTAGGAGCTAGGGTTAGGGTTAGGAGCTAGGGTTAGGAGCTAGGGTTAGGGTTAGGAGCTAGGGTTAGGGTTAGGAGCTAGGTTTAGGAGCTAGGGTTAGGGTTAGGAGCTAGGGTTAGGGTTAGGAGCTAGGTTTAGGAGCTAGGGTTAGGGTTAGGAGCTAGGGTTAGGAGCTAGGGTTAGGTTTAGGGTTAGGGTTAGGGTTAGGGTTAGGAGCTATGGTTAGGGTTAGGAGCTAGGGTTAGGAGCTAGGGTTAGGAACTAGGGTTAGGGTTAGGAGCTAGGGTTAGGAGCTATGGTTAGGGTTAGGAGCTAGGGTTAGGAGCTAGGGTTAGGGTTAGGAGCTAGGGTTAGGAGCTAGGGTTAGGAGCTAGGGTTAGGAGCTAGGGTTAGGAGCTAGGTTTAGGAGCTAGGGTTAGGTTTAGGAGCTAGGGTTAGGGTTAGGAGCTAGGGTTAGGAGCTAGGGTTAGGGTTAGGAGCTAGGGTTAGGAGCTAGGGTTAGGGTTAGGAGCTAGCGTTAGGGTTAGGAGCTAGGGTTAGGAGCTAGGGTTAGGGTTAGGAGCTAGGGTTAGGGTTAGGAGCTAGGTTTAGGAGCTAGGGTTAGGGTTAGGAGCTAGGGTTAGGAGCTAGGTTTAGGAGCTAGGGTTAGGGTTAGGAGCTAGGGTTAGGGTTAGGAGCTAGGGTTAGGTTTAGGAGCTAGGGTTAGGTTTAGGAGCTAGGGTTAGGGTTAGATTTTGCAGTTAAGGTTAGAGTAAGGGTTAGGGTTAGGGAAAATAGGATTTTGAATGGTGTTGAATTGTGTGTCCCCACAAGGTTTGTTATACAAGACTGTGTGTGTGTGTGTGTGTGTGTCCGTCTGTGCATGTCTGTGTGTCCTGTTGTGTTCCAGTATAGAGAAGAGATGTGTGTCTTGTTGTGTCCCAATATATTCCAGGCCTGCTGCTGCTTTATAAGTGAGTCCTTTGTCCCTGGTTGATGATGGCTTATTTCTGGACCGGAAGCCATTTTAATATTCCACTGACCCCGGCCACAACTGACCCTGGCCACAACTGACCCCGGCCACAACTGTCTGGGAAGGAGAGAGGGATACAGAGAGAGGGGGGGGGGGGGGGGGAGACAAACTGGGAAGGAGAGAGGGATACAGAGAGAGGGGGGGGGAGACAAACTGGGAAGGAGAGAGGGATACAGAGAGAGGGGGGGGGAGACAAACTGGGAAGGAGAGAGGGATACAGAGAGAGGGGGGGAGACAAACTGGGAAGGAGAGAGGGATACAGAGAGAGGGGGGGGGAGACAAACTGGGAAGGAGAGAGGGATACAGAGAGAGGGGGGGGAGACAAACTGGGAAGGAGACAGGGATGGGGGAAGAGAGAGAGAGAGGGGAGGGAGAGAAACTGGGAAGGAGAGGGGGATACAGAGAGAGAGAGAGAGTGATGCAAAGAGAGAGGGAGGGTAGAGAGAGATAAGGGTGGGTGGCAGAGAGACCAGGGTTAAGTAGGTCATCAGAGTTCTCTTTCTGTAGTTTCTATATTGAGTCCTGACTAGAGTCATTCAGCAGGATTCTGGCACGCAAGGCTTTACTGATGAGTCCTGACTAGAGTCATTCAGTAGGAGTCTGGCTGGACTGGTACTTCCTGTCACTCTCCATTGTCATGTAATGGTGTCAGTATTGGTGAGGCTCCACGTGACACCCTACTGACCAGAGCCCCATATGAAAGAGATGCATCCGTCCACAGCCTGTCCTCGTCTGTTACCCAGCCGTGGTACCCAGGTATCCAGGTACCCAGCCGTATTGCCCAGCCGTGGTACCCAGGTATCCAGGTACCCAGCCGTGGTACCCAGCCGTGGTACCCAGGTATCCAGGTACCCAGCCGTGGTACCCAGGTATCCAGGTACCCAGCCGTGGTACCCAGCCGTGTCTGTATGCATGCTGTGAAAGAGAGGAGAGTTAGGTTGTGCGTGTGAGTGAGTGAATCTACGTGCCCTTATCTCATTGGGTTTTCAAAGGATTTGTGTGTGTGTGTGTGTGTGTGTGTGTGTGTGTGTGTGTGTGTGTGTGTGTGTGTGTGTGTGTGTGTGTGTGTGTGTGTGTGCTATCATCTAACCATTGTGTTGTGCAGCTCTGTAGTAACACTAAGCCCACCATCACAAAACTCATTAGGGCCTTTTGGCTTCAGCTACATGCTGTTGGATATTTCTACATTCTTAAATTTAACCTTTATTTAAACGAGGCAAGTCAGTTAAGAACAAATTCTTATTTACAATGATGGTTTACCAGAAGGCAAAAGGCCTCCTGTGGGGACGGGGGCCTGGGATTAAAAATAAAAAATATAGGACAAATAAACACTCATCACGACAAGAGAGACAACACAACATGGTAGCAACACAACATGGTAGCAACACAACATGGTAGCAACACAACATGGTAGCAACACAACATGTTACAAACACAACATGTTAGAAACACAACATGGTAGCAGCACAACATGGTAGAAACACAACATGGTAGCAACACAACATGGTAGCAACACAACATGGTAGCAGCACAACATGGTAGCAACACAACATGGTAGCAACACAACATGGTAGCAGCACAACATGGTAGCAACACAACATGGTAGAAACACAACATGGTAGAAACACAACATGGTAGCAACACAACATGGTAGCAACACAACATGGTAGCAACACAACATGTAGCAACACAACATGTTCAACACAACATGGTAGCAACACAACATGGTAGCAACACAACATGGTAGAAACACAACATGGTAGCAGCACAAAAAATGGTACAAACATTATTGGGCACAGACAACAGCAAAAAGGGCAAGAAGGTAGAGACAACAATACATCACACAAAGCAGCCACAACTGTCAGTAAAAGTGTCCATGATGGAGTCTTTGAATGAAGAGATGGAGATCCTATCCTGCAGCAGAGCAGTGAGATCCTCCAGCAGAGCAGTAAGGTCCTCCAGCAGAGCAGTGAGGTCCTGCAGCAGAGCAGTGAGATCCTCCAGCAGAGCAGTGAGATCCTCCAGCAGAGCAGTGAGATCCTCCAGCAGAGCAGTGAGGTCCTGCAGCAGAGCAGTGAGATCCTCCAGCAGAGCAGTGAGGTCCTCCAGCAGAGCAGTGAGGTCCTGCAGCAGAGCAGTGAGATCCTGCAACAGAGCAGTGAGATCCTCCAGCAGAGCAGTGAGGTCCTCCAGCAGAGCAGTGAGGTCCTGCAGCAGAGCAGTGAGATCCTCCAGCAGAGCAGTGAGATCCTCCAGCAGAGCAGTGAGATCCTCCAGCAGAGCAGTGAGGTCCTGCAGCAGAGCAGTGAGATCCTGCAGCAGAGCAGTGAGATCCTGCAGCAGAGCAGTGAGATCCTCCGGCAGAGCAGTGAGGTCCTCCAGCAGAGCAGTGAGGTCCTGCAGCAGAGCAGTGAGATCCTCCAGCAGAGCAGTGAGATCCTGCAGCAGAGCAGTGAGGTCCTGCAGCAGAGCAGTGAGATCCTGCAGCAGAGCAGTGAGATCCTCCAGCAGAGCAGTGAGGTCCTCCAGCAGAGCAGTGAGGTCCTCCAGCAGAGCAGTGAGGTCCTGCAGCAGAGCAGTGAGATCCTCCAGCAGAGCAGTGAGATCCTCCAGCAGAGCAGTGAGATCCTCCAGCAGAGCAGTGAGGTCCTGCAGCAGAGCAGTGAGATCCTGCAGCAGAGCAGTGAGATCCTCCAGCAGAGCAGTGAGGTCCTGCAGCAGAGCAGTGAGGTCCTCCAGCAGAGCAGTGAGGTCCTCCAGCAGAGCAGTGAGATCCTCCAGCAGAGCAGTGAGATCCTGCAGCAGAGCAGTGAGGTCCTGCAGCAGAGCAGTGAGATCCTCCAGCAGAGCAGTGAGATCCTCCAGCAGAGCAGTGAGGTCCTGCAGCAGAGCAGTGAGATCCTCCAGCAGAGCAGTGAGATAGATCCTCCAGCAGAGCAGTGAGATAGATCCTCCAGCAGAGCAGTGAGATCCTGCAGCAGAGCAGTGAGGTCCTCCAGCAGAGCAGTGAGATCCTCCAGCAGAGCAGTGAGATCCTCCAGCAGAGCAGTGAGGTCCTCCAGCAGAGCAGTGAGATCCTCCAGCAGAGCAGTGAGGTCCTCCAGCAGAGCAGTGAGGTCCTCCAGCAGAGCAGTGAGGTCCTCCAGCAGACCAGTGAGATCCTCCAGCAGAGCAGTGAGGTCCTCCAGCAGAGCAGTGAGATCCTCCAGCAGAGCAGTGAGGTCCTCCAGCAGAGCAGTGAGATAGATCCTCCAGCAGAGCAGTGAGATAGATCCTCCAGCAGAGCAGTGAGGTCCTGCGGACTGGATTTAGGTCTTTGTGGGCCAGCCGACAGGCATAGCTCCATTTGTGAAAGAAGGATTTGGATTTGAGATCGAAGCACAGGGGGTCAGGGTGGTATGTTATCCCTGATAGGGAGAGAGAGAGACGGGGAGAGAGAGGATGAGAGAGACAGAGAGAGAGGGAGAGACAGAGAGGGAGAGCGAGAGACAGAGAGACAGAGAGAGGGAGAGAGAGAGTTATATAGAGAGAGAGGGAGATGCGGTATGAGTGTGTTGCTATTCTAATGCGGTGTGTGTGTGTGTGTGTGTGTGTGTGTGTGTGTGTGTGTGTGTGTGTGTGTGTGTGTGTGTGTGTGTGTGTGGTGTGTGTGTGTGTGTTGCAGGACGGCTCATGCCAGGACGAAGGGAGAGGCAGCAGACCAGGCAGCTCTCTCGGCCAGACAAGATTGTGACATTGCTAGGGCCGTCTCTAGGGAGCTGTCCCCAAACTTCCACCAACCAGGTAACATTCTAGACCACCTTGTCAGATTCATGATCACATAACTGTCACGTATCAGTCCATTCACTGCGTATTAGTAAGAGCCAGATCAAAGGTTCTGACGACGTCATAAGAGTTTGATGTTACAGAACTATACATTTACCTGACTTCAGCAACTCGCCAGGTAACCTGTCGGCCCAATAGCAAAACATCTTGAAGCATGTGGTGGACAGCATGACTGGGGATAGGGAGAGATTGAATATGTCCGTAAACACACCAGCCAGCTGGTCTGGACATGCTCTGAGGATGCGGATAGGGATGCCGTCTGGCCCGGCAGCCTTGCGAGGGTTAACACGTTTAAATGTCTTACTCATGTTGGTCAAGGAGAAGGAGAGACCACAGTCTTTGGTAGCTGGCCACGTCTGTGGCACTGAATTATCCTCAAAGCGGGCAAAGAAGGTGTTTAGTTTGTCTGGAAGCAAGACGTCGGTGTCCGTGACGTGGCTGGTTTTCTTTTTGTAGTCAGCGATTGCCTGTAGATCCTGCCACATACGTCTCCTGTCTGAGCCGTTGAATTGCGACTCCACTTTGTCTCTATACTGACATTTTGCTTGGTTGATTGCCTTGCGGAGGGAATTACTACACTGTTTGTATTCGTGCCATATTCCCAGTCACCTTTTCATGGTTAAATGCGGTGGTTCGCGCTTTCAGTTTTTGCGCGAATGCTGCCATCAATCCACGGTTTCTGGTTAGGGAAGGTTTTAATAGTCACAGTGGGTACAACATCTCCTATGCACTTCCTTATAAACTCACTCACCGAATCAGATTATAAATCTATATTATTCTCTGAGGCTACCCGGAACATGTCCCAGTCCGCGTGATCAAAACAATCTTGAAGCATGGATTCCGATTGGTCAGACCAGCATTGAATGGTCCTTAGCATGGGTACTTCCTGTTTGAGTTTCTGCCTATAGGAAGGGAGGAGCAAAATGGAGTCGTGGTCAGATTTGCCTTAGGGAGGGCCTTGTAAGCATCGCAGAAGTTAGAGTAGCAGTGATCCAGTGTATTGCCAGTAGGAGTGCTACAATCAATATGCTGACATAATTTAGGTTGCCTTGTTCTCAAATTTGCTTTGTTAAAATACCCAGCTACAATAAATGCAGCCTTAAGATATGTGGTTTCCAGTTTGCATAAAATCCAGTGAAGTTCCTTGAGGGCCGTCGTGGTATCGGCTTGAGGGGGGAATATACACGGCTGTATACAATAACCAAGGAGAATTCTCTAGGGAGATAATACGGTCGGCATTTGATTGTGAAGAATTCTAGACCCGGTGAACAAAAGTTCCTGTATGTTGTTAATCATGAAACATACACCCCCGCCCTTCTTCTTCCCGGAGAGATGTTTATTCCTGTCGGCGCGACGCATAATGATTCCAGGTGGCTGTACCGACTCCGACAATATGTCCCTAGAGAGCCATGTTTCCATGAAACAGAATATGTTACAATCCCAGATGTCTCTCTGGAAAGCAACCCTCGCCCTAATTTCGTCGACCTTGTAATCTAGAGACTGGATATTAGCGAGTAATATACTCGGAGGCGGTGGGTGGTGTGCAGAAGACCGCTCCGTCTTCTTCTTCTCCGGCAGTGTTGTTTTGAGTCAACCTCTAGAATCAGTTCGGATGCCCTGGGTGATTCGGACAAAGGATCCACTTCGGGAAAGTTGTATTCCTGGTCGTAGTGCTGGTAAGTTGACGTCTCTCTGATATCCAATAGTTCTTAAGATTTTCTGGGCTATTAATGTAAGAAATAATACATTAAAAAAAGTAAAATACTGCAGAGTTTCCTAAGGACTAGAAGCGATGCAGCCCACTCTGTCGGCACCATCTTGCGTATCAAACCTGTCCTTATACAAACAGGCCCCTATACAAAACAGGCCCCTATAAAACCTCCCAGGATAGATAGTAGAGTAGTCGTACACAGTGAAGTCATTGCAGCCCCAGGTTCCAGGTAACAGGTACCAGGTACCAGGGTTAAAGTTAGAGCCTGAGGGTGTGGTTGTTTTAAGCAGCAGTTAGGGTTAGGGTTAGGGTTAGTGCACTATATAGGGAATAGGGTGCCATTCATTACAGAGACGTCTGGCATTCTGGGTAATTTTAGACCAGAGTCTGTGAGGAAGGTTTCTTAGACCACAATGAACCACTGTGTTTCAGCTGTGACAAAAACAGACTTGTTAGGACGTGGTAGGAATGGGTACAGTACAGTACAGAATGACTTCTTTCAGACTCAAGAGGGGAATTGGAAGAGCATGGCTCAGTGGGTAGAGCATGGTTCAGTTGGTAGAGCATGGCTCAGTTGGTAGAGCATGGTTCAGTTGGTAGAGCATGGTTCAGTTGGTAGAGCATGGCTCAGTTGGTAGAGCATGGTTCAGTTGGTAGAGCATGGTTCAGTTGGTAGAGCATGGCTCAGTTGGTAGAGCATGGCTCAGTTGGTAGAGCATGGTTCAGTTGGTAGAGCATGGCTCAGTTGGTAGAGCATGGCTCAGTTGGTAGAACATGGCTCAGTTGGTAGAGCATGGTTCAGTTGGTAGAGCATGGTTCAGTTGGTAGAGCATGGCTCAGTTGGTAGAGCATGGCTCAGTTGGTAGAGCATGGTTCAGTTGGTAGAGCATGGCTCAGTTGGTAGAGCATGGTTCAGTTGGTAGAGCATGGCTCAGTTGGAAGAGTATGGTTCTTGATAGTGGGTTTGATTCCTGGGACCACCCATACGTAAAAATATTATATTCACGCTTGACTGTAAGTTGCTTTGGATAAAAGCGTCTGCTAACATCATTATAATATATATATCACACAGACACACACACACAGACTGTGCTATACTTTATCCTATATCTCTTCCGTTATTAAATTATAAAAGTGCAAAAGATTGAAAATATTTGAGGCATTTTACCAGTTTTTTGTTCGTTTTTTACTGGTAGTTTTTCATTCATAGTGCGAGTCTCAGTGTGGCTCAGTTGGTAGAGCATGGTGCTACCAACGCTGGGGTTGTTGGTTCAAGTTCCCGCTGGGAACACCCATACTCAGATGTGTACACACGGTGCAATAAGTCGCTTTGCTTAATGCATCTGCTAAATGATATATATTCTATGCTATATATTCTCAAAGCTCAGTAGTAGCAACTGCAGAATCATTGGGAGAATCTCAATTGCATTTCCTAGATCTCTTTCACCAAACCCATTGGATGAGATAGTCAGAGGGGAAGGAACTCTGACCTCATCCAATTGGTTTTGAGGAATTAGAGGCAGCATTGCCGCCCCCGGGAGGTGGGCGGGAGAGCCGGGCAGATCCAGACCGCGCAACTGAAAGACGGAAATTCTGTCAATAAAGAAGATTGCATTAAATTATTCTGCATGCAATCTGTTTTACCCTGATCAATCTGTTATCCCCTGATCAATCTGTTTTACCCTTATCAATCTGTTATCCCCTGATCAATATGTTATCCCCTGATCAATCTGTTATCCCCTGATCAATCTGTTTTACCCTGATCAATCTGTTTTCCCCTGATCAATCTGTTATCCCCTGATCAATCTGTTATACCCTGATCAATCTGTTATCCCCTGATCAATATGTTATCCCCTGATCAATCTGTTATCCCCTGATCAATCTGTTTTACCCTTATCAATCTGTTATCCCCTGATCAATATGTTATCCCCTGATCAATCTGTTATCCCCTGATCAATATGTTATCCCCTGATCAATCTGTTTTACCCTGATCAATCTGTTATCCCCTGATCAATATGTTATCCCCTGATCAATCTGTTATCCCCTGATCAATCTGTTATCCCCTGATCAATCTGTTATCCCCTGATCAATCTGTTATCCCCTGATCAATCTGTTATCCCCTGATCAATCTGTTTTACCCTGATCAATATGTTATCCCCTGATCAATCTGTTATCCCCTGATCAATATGTTATCCCCTGATCAATCTGTTATCCCCTGATCAATCTGTTATCCCCTGATCAATCTGTTATCCCCTGATCAATATGTTATCCCCTGATCAATCTGTTATCCCCTGATCAATCTGTTATCCCCTGGTCAATCTGTTATCCCCTGATCAATCTGTTATCCCCTGATCAATCTGTTATCCCCTGATCAATCTGTTATCCCCTGATCAATCTGTTATCCCCTGATCAATCTGTTTTCCCCTGATCAATCTGTTATCCCCTGATCAATCTGTTATCCCCTGATCAATCTGTTATCCCCTTAGCTGGGGCTGTGAGGTTTCCCCAACCACATTACCAGACCAGGAAACCGTCTGTGTTCTACTTCCTGGTAATAAGGGCCCAGAGTTGTCCATGGTCTGGTAATGTAGTCAGGAATACTTCAGGGCCCTAGTTAAAGGATAGGTAGCATAAACGTAACCACAGTTACGTATGGATCTATATTAGGATACGTATCAAAAGTCCCAAAGTTACAACCCTCTCTTTTCTATCTTTTTAGTTGTTACATAAAACCGATTACAATTCCGAACAATGTCGGAAAATGTTTTTCTGGGGGTTGTGGTGTAATATGGAGGACCAGGCAAACCAGCCTATTCCCTATAATCTCCAACAGAAGTTACTTCAAATGTAGTAACTTCAAATTAAACCAAATCGTTTGCACTCATGATTACTGGTTTCAATTTCCATACACTCAATTAGTATTTGGTAGCATTGCCTTTAAATTGTTTAACTTGGGTCAAACGTTTCGGGTAGCCTTCCACAAGCTTCCCACAATAAGTTGGGTGAATTTTGGCCCATTCCTCCTGACAGAGCTGGTGTAATTGAGTCAGGTTTGTAGGCCTCCTTGCTCGCACACGCTTTTTCAGTTCTGCTCACAAATCTTCTACAGGATTGAGGTAAGAGCTTTGTGATGGCCACCCCAATACCTTGACTTTGTTGTCCTTAAGCCATTTTGCCACAACTTTGGAAGTATGCTTGGGGTCATTGTCCATTTGGAAGACCCATTTGCGACCAAGCTTCAACTTCCTGACTGATGTCTTGAGATGTTGCTTCAGTATATCCCCATAATTTTCCTCCCTCATGATGCCATCTATTTTGTGAAGTGCACCAGTCCCTCCTGCAGCAAAGCACCCCCAAAACATAATGCTGCCACCCCCGTGCTTCACGATTGGGATGGTGTTCTTCGGCTTGCAAGCTTCCCCCCTTTTCCTCCAAACATATCGATGGTCATTATGGCCAAACAGTTCTATTTTTGTTTCATCAGACCCGAGGACATTTTTCCAAAAAGTACGATCTTTGTCCCCATGTGCAGTTGCAAACCGTAGTCTGGCTTTTTTATGGCGGTTTTGGAGCAGTGGCTTCTTCCTTGCTGAGCGGCCATTCAGGTTATATTGATATAGGACTCGTTTCACTGTGGATATAGATACTTTTGTACCTGTTTCCTCCAGCATCTTCACAAGGTCCTTTGCTGCTGTTCTGGAATTGATTTGCACTTTTCGCACCAAAGTACGTTCATCTCTAGGAGACAGAACGAGTCTCCTTCCTGAGTGGTATGACGGCTGCGTGGTCCCATGGTGTTTATACTTGCGTACTATTGTTTGTATAGATGAACGTGGTACCTTCACACATTTGGAAATTGCTCCCAAGGATGAACCAGACTTGTGGAGGTCTACAATTTTTTTTCTGAGGTCTTGGCTGATTTCTTTTGATTTTCCCATGATGTCAAGCAAAGAGGCACTGAGTTTGAAGGTAGGCCTTGAAATACATCCACAGGTACACTTCCAATTGACTCAAATTATGTCAATTAGCCTATCAGAAGCTTCTAAAGCCATGACATCATTTTCTGGAATTGTTTAAAGGCATAGTCAACTTAGTGCATGTAAACTTCTGACCCACTGGAATTGTGATACAGTGAATTGTAAGTGAATTGTAAGTCTGTAAACAATTGTTGGAAAAATTACTCGTGTCATGCACAAAGTAGATGTCCTAACCGACTTGCCAAAACTAGTCTGGGTAGGCATTTGATTGCCTGTTCAGGAGTCTTATGGCTTGGGGGTAAAAGCTATTAAGGAGCCTTTCTGTCCGAGACTTGGCGCTCTGGTACCGCTTGCCATGCTGTAGCAGAGAGAACAGTCTGTGACTAGGTTGGCTGGGGTCTTTGACAATTTTTAGGGCCTTCCTCTGACACCACCTGGTATAGAGGTCCTAGATGGCAGGCAACTTAGCCCCAGTGATGTACTGGGCCGTACACACTACCCTCTGTAGTGCCTTGCGGTCGGAAGGCCGAGCAGTTGCCGTACCAGGCAGTGATGCGATCAGTCAGGATGCTCTCGATGTTGCAGCTGTAGAACCTTTTGAGGATCTCAGGACCCATGCCAAATCTTTTCAGTCTCCTGAGGGGGAATAGGTTTTGTCGTGCCCTCTTCACGACTGTCTTGGTGTGTTTGGACCATTCTAGTTTGTTGGTGATGTGGACACCAAGGAATTTGAAGCTCTCAACCTGCTCCACTACAGCCCCGTCGATGAGAATGGGGTTATGCTCGGTCCTCCTTTTCCTGTAGTCCACAATCATCTCCTTAGTCTTGATTACGTTGAGGGAGAGGATGTTATTCTGGCACCACCCGGCCAGGTCTCTGACCTCCTCCCTATAGGCTGTTTCGTCATTGTCGGTGATCAGGCCCACCACTGAGCACGCACCCCTGAGGGGCTCCAGTGTTGAGGATCAGCGTGGCAGATGTGTTGCTACCTACACTCACCACCTGGGGGCGGCCCGTCAGGAAGTCCAGGATCCAGTTGCAGAGGGAGGTGTTTAGTCCCAGGATCTTTGGCTTCAACACCTAGCTTACAGCTTCATTCAATTAAACCAAAGTTTTGGAAATACATAACATCATCTAGTTAACCAGTTATTAAAGATTGTTAACTATATGCAGCTTTCTTAGCCAGCAAGCTAGCCAGCCAGGTAACATTAGCAATTTAGCCAACTAGCTATTAGTCTTTTAACATACACTCTTTGTAACGTTTGTCGTATGGAGTGGACCAAACTGCAGCGGGTATATTTAGCATCTTCTTTTATTTGAAGGAAAAACAACAAAACACTTATACAAAACAAACGACGAAAACAGTCCCGTAAGGTGCTCAGACTATACAAGGAACAACCACCCACAAAACACAAGAGACAACTAACCCACTTAAATATGGTCTCCAATTAGAGGCAACGACAACCAGCTGCCTCTAATTGGAGGTCGTTCCAAAACCCCAACAAAGAAATAGGAAAAACTAGATAAACACATAGAAATAGAAAACATAGAACATCAACCAAAAACCCCGAAACACACTAAACAAACACCCCCCTGCCACGTCCTGACCAAACTACAATAACAAACAACCCCTTTTACTGGTCAGGACGTGACACTCTTATCCAGAGTAACTTACAGTTAATGTATTTAAATTAAGATAGCTAGGTGAGACAACCACATAACACAGTCATAGTCAGTACAATTTTCCTCAATAAAGTAGCTATCAGCAAAGTCAGAGCTAGTAAGACAAGACAAGTGTGAGTGTTAGTGCAAGGAAGGTGAGGGTGTAATTCTTATTTACTTATGTTTTCATTTTGGAGGGAGGGGTGCTGTGGGATAAATCAAGAAACCTCCCTCCCAGGGCATCCCCAGGTTTATTTAGTCCTGTGACCTAGCCTGATAGCGCTGCATGGCCACCTGACAAAATGTTCGCTGGCCATAACATAGTTTGATTAACTGATTGACAATGAGAGCCATGTGAACCTGTCCCTTTA
Source organism: Salmo salar (assembly GCF_965601325.2). Classification (NCBI taxonomy): domain Eukaryota; kingdom Metazoa; phylum Chordata; class Actinopteri; order Salmoniformes; family Salmonidae; genus Salmo; species Salmo salar. Next base: position 87,716,198 of record NC_138309.1, on the reverse strand, counting down.
CGCAGCTTCAGAGTCACACTGGCTGCATCCCAAATGGCACCCTATTCCCAATGTAGTGCACTACTTTTAACCAGGGCCCTATGGAACCCTATTCCCTATGTAGTGCTCTACTTTTAACCAGGGCCAGTAGTGCACAATATAAGCAATAGGGTGAGATTTGGGAGGCTGTGGACAGGGACAGGGTCTGGTTGTTGTGTAAAAAACTGGCAATGCTAGGCAGGTGTCCCAGAGTTCTAGAGTGTGTGTCCCAGACTTCTAGAGTGTGTGTCCCAGAGTGTGTCCCAGAGTTCTAGAGTGTGTGTCCCAGAGTGTGTCCCAGAGTTCTAGAGTGTGTGTTCCAGAGTTCTAGAGTGTGTGTTCCAGAGTGTGTTCCAGAGTTCTAGAGTGTGTCCCAGAGTGTGTCCCAAACTTCTAGAGTGTGTGTTCCAGAGTTCTAGAGTGTGTGTCTCAGAGTTCTAGAGTGTGTGTCCCAGAGTTCTAGAGTGTGTGTCCCAGAGTTCTAGAATGTGTGTCCCAGAGTTCTAGAATGTGTGTCCCAGAGTTCTAGCGTGTGTGTCCCAGAGTTCTAGAGTGTGTGTCCCAGAGTTATAGAGTGTGTCTCAGAGTTCTAGAGTGTATGTCCCAGAGTGTGTCCCAGAGTTCTAGAGTGTCCCAGAGTTCTAGATTGTGTGTCCCAGAATGTGTCACAGAGTTCTAGAGTGTCCCAGAGTTCTAGAGTGTGTCCCAGAATGTGTCCCAGAGTTCTAGAGTGTGTCCCAGAATGTGTCACAGAGTTCTAGAGTGTCCCAGAGTTCTAGAGTGTGTGTCCCAGAGTGTGTCCCAGAGTTCTAGAGTGTCCCAGAGTTCTAGAGTGTGTGTCCCAGAATGTGTCCCAGAGTTCTAGAGTGTGTCCCAGAATGTGTCTTAGAGTTCTAGTGTGTGTCCCAGAATGTGTCCCAGAGTTCAAGAGTGTGTCCCAGAGTTCTAGAGTGTCCTAGTTTATTAGGATCTCCATTAGCTACTGCACATGTAGCAGCTACACTTCTTGGGGTCCATATAAAACATACAAATACATGGCAAACTACGGAACAGTTATAGACAAGAACAACATAAGATATTTATTTTTTTATTTAGAATTTAATGTAATATGAGTTATATATTGAAATGACACCAAGAGACAACAAAAAATACTATGTACACACTATTAATATATGTGACTTGTTTAAGGAAACTATGCTTATGTCCCACGTCACTACTTCACAGGAAAGGCATTTGAATATACATTTCTTTCATCAAAATTTATTTTTGGGCCGAAATACCTTCTGGAACATGTGAACTTTCATGTGCCTTAATAACAAACTTGTATGCCTTCTGTAAATATGAATACAATTATTAAATTAGGATCCTAGTTGGTTTAGCCACAGATTGGCTGAGATAATCGCTGAGATAATGGATGGGCTGGACTTGCCGAGAGATGAGTTTTGGATTGGTCTGCCATGTAACATGTTTCTGTCTATAACATGAGCTGCTCAGTATGTGCAGGTCATCCTTTCTAACGTGACTTTTTTTTAAAGATATCACGAAGAACTGCAAAAGTGTTGCTAATGCTCTCCACTTTCTGGAGGACCGAGTTTTCAAATCAGTGGAATGCCCGGTGGAAGCAGAGTGTGATAATTAAGGAGATTGAGAAAATTCTGCCGTTTGATTGCAAATATGCGGAGGGAGTCGAAAAGCGAACACACAGAAGACAAAACACCTGTCTCCGGATTACATCTTCAAACTAAGGGCAACCATGGCATCCGTAACAGAGCGGGAGAATCATTCATCCAAAATCTTCTTTACACTCTCTTTGGATAATTCATTCCAATAATTTTAAAGTTAACAGCAGGTATTTTGCATGTAAGTTTAAGTATTTAGAAAATGCTGTCATAATTCTGTGCTGATAAACATTTACAATACCTAATACCTGTAAGAGTGGCGCAGTGGTCTAAGGCACTGCATCTCAGTGCAAGTGGCATCACCACAGTCCCTGGTTCGAATCCAGGCTGTATTACATCCAGCCGTGATTGGGAGTCCCATTGGCCCAGCGTCATCCAGGTTTGGCCGTCATTATAAATAAGAATTTGTTCTAAACTGACTTTCCTAGTTAAATAAAGGTTAAATATTAAATAAATAAAAAGAGAGTCTAGCTAGCTAAATTTTCAGGTATTATACATTCCTAATTTTGTCATAAAGTAGTTTTCATTGCAAGTTAAAGCATACTCTTAGCTAGCTAGCTAATGTTAGCTGGCTGATTCACTAGCTAACATTATGTGTATGATCTGTGTAGTATTATTATTCGTATCTCAGAGCCATTTGCATTGCTAATATTAGCCTAATGTTAGCTAGCTAACATTGAACCTGGTTGGTTAGCTTTAGCTACCTGCAGATTCATTCAGAGTAGCAACGTTATGAGTTGGGATTATGGTTCGTTGTTTAGCTAGCTAGCCACATGTCTAAACAAAAGACTCCACTATGCAAGTAACCGTTTCACTGTACAGTTCACTGTACAGACAGCTGAACTGGAGAAGTGTGAGACAGACAGCTGAACTGGAGAAGTGTCAGACAGACAGCTGAACTGGAGAAGAGTCAGACAGACAGCTGAACTGGAGAAGTGTCAGACAGACAGCTGAACTGGAGAAGTGTGAGACAGACAGCTGAACTGGAGAAGTGTCAGACAGACAGCTGAACTGGAGAAGAGTCAGACAGACAGCTGAACTGGAGAAGAGTCAGACAGACAGCTGAACTGGAGAAGAGTCAGACAGACAGCTGAACTAGAGAAGAGTCAGACAGACAGCTGAACTGGAGAAGAGTCAGACAGACAGCTGAACTGGAGAAGTGTCAGACAGACAGCTGAACTGGAGAAGAGTCAGACAGACAGCTGAACTGGAGAAGTGTCAGACAGACAGCTGAACTGGAGAAGAGTCAGACAGACAGCTGAACTAGAGAAGAGTCAGACAGACAGCTGAACTGGAGAAGTGTCAGACAGACAGCTGAACTAGAGAAGAGTCAGACAGACAGCTGAACTGGAGAAGTGTCAGACAGACAGCTGAACTGGAGAAGTGTCAGACAGACAGCTGAATTGGAGAAGAGTCAGACAGACAGCTGAATTGGAGAAGAGTTAGACAGACAGCTGAACTGGAGAAGTGTGACAGACAGCTGAACTAGAGAAGAGTTAGACAGACAGCTGAACTGGAGAAGTGTGAGACAGACAGCTGAACTAGAGAAGAGTTAGACAGACAGCTGAACTAGAGAAGTGTCAGACAGACAGCTGAACTGGAGAAGTGACAGACAGCTGAACTGGAGAAGAGTCAGACAGACAGCTGAACTGGAGAAGTGTCAGACAGACAGCTGAACTGGAGAAGAGTCAGACAGAAGGCTTCTATAGAATGGGGTGGTCATCAGGGTAAAGTCATGTAGTTTAAAGGCTTCTATAGAATGGGGTGGTCATCAGGGTAAAGTCATGTAGTTTAAAGGCTTCTATAGAATGGGGTGGTCATCAGGGTAAAGTCATGTAGTTTAAAGGCTTCTATAGAATGGGGTGGTCATCAGGGTAAAGTCATGTAGTTTAAAGGCTTCTATAGAATGGGGTGGTCATCAGGGTAAAGTCATGTAGTTTAAAGGCTTCTATAGAATGGGGTGGTCATCAGGGTAAAGTCATGTAGTTTAAAGGCTTCTATAGAATGGGGTGGTCATCAGGGTAAAGTCATGTAGTTTAAAGGCTTCTATAGAATGGGGTGGTCATCAGGGTAAAGTCATGTAGTTTAAAGGCTTCTATAGAATGGGGTGGTCATCAGGGTAAAGTCATGTAGTTTAAAGGCTTCTATAGAATGGGGTGGTCATCAGGGTAAAGTCATGTAGTTTAAAGGCTTCTATAGAATGGGGTGGTCATCAGGGTAAAGTCATGTAGTTTAAAGGCTTCTATAGAATGGGGTGGTCATCAGGGTAAAGTCATGTAGTTTAAAGGCTTCTATAGAATGGGGTGGTCATCAGGGTAAAGTCATGTAGTTTAAAGGCTTCTATAGAATGGGGTGGTCATCAGGGTAAAGTCATGTAGTTTAAAGGCTTCTATAGAATGGGGTGGTCATCAGGGTAAAGTCATGTAGTTTAAAGGCTTCTATAGAATGGGGTGGTCATCAGGGTAAAGTCATGTAGTTTAAAGGCTTCTATAGAATGGGGTGGTCATCAGGGTAAAGTCATGTAGTTTAAAGGCTTCTATAGAATGGGGAGGTCATCAGGGTAAAGTCATGTAGTTTAAAGGCTTCTATAGAATGGGGTGGTCATCAGGGTAAAGTCATGTAGTTTAAAGGCTTCTATAGAATGGGGTGGTCATCAGGGTAAAGTCATGTAGTTTAAAGGCTTCTATAGAATGGGGTGGTCATCAGGGTAAAGTCATGTAGTATAAAGGCTTCTATAGAATGGGGTGGTCATCAGGGTAAAGTCATGTAGTTTAAAGGCTTCTATAGAATGGGGTGGTCATCAGGGTAAAGTCATGTAGTTTAAAGGCTTCTATAGAATGGGGTGGTCATCAGGGTAAAGTCATGTAGTTTAAAGGCTTCTATAGAATGGGGTGGTCATCAGGGTAAAGTCATGTAGTATAAAGGCTTCTATAGAATGGGGTGGTCATCAGGGTAAAGTCATGTAGTTTAAAGGCTTCTATAGAATGGGGTGGTCATCAGGGTAAAGTCATGTAGTTTAAAGGCTTCTATAGAATGGGGTGGTCATCAGGGTAAAGTCATGTAGTTTAAAGGCTTCTATAGAATGGGGTGGTCATCAGGGTAAAGTCATGTAGTTTAAAGGCTTCTATAGAATGGGGTGGTCATCAGGGTAAAGTCATGTAGTTTAAAGGCTTCTATAGAATGGGGAGGTCATTGTACTGATGTCAATACTTTTGACCAGAGCCCTATGTTGGGAAAAGGTATAATTAAATCCAGTAAAAAGTTCTCCCATAGTTGTTCTAGTTTCAAAGGTAAGAAATGGGAGAAATGTATTGTACAAATATTTATCAATATGATGAAACACTTCTTTCCTTGTAAAAATATTATTATAGTTACAATAACTAAGTTACAATAATTATAAGATACAAGAACTACGTTACAATAACTATGAGATACAATAACTACATTTCAATAACTACAATAACTAAGTTACAATAACTACAATAACTAAGTTACAATAACTATAAGATACAATAACTACATTGCAATAACTCCAATAACTAAGTTACAATAACTCCAATAACTAAGTTACAATAACTACAATAACTAAGTTACAATAACTATAAGATACGATAACTACATTACAATAACTACAATAACTAAGTTACAATAACTACAATAACTAAGTTACAATAACTACAATAACTAAGTTACAATAACTATAAGATACGATAACTACATTACAATAACTACAATAACTAAGTTACATAAACTACAATAACTAAGTTACAATAACTATAAGACACAATAACTACATTACAATAACTATAAGATACAGTAACTACAAGACCCTGCTAGGTAAAGTCCCCCCTCCGCTCACTGGTCACCATAGTAGCACCCACCTGTAGCACGCGCTCCAGCAGGTATATCTCTCTGGTCACCCCCAAAGCCAATTCCTCCTTTGGTCGTCTCTCTTTCCAGTTCTCTGCTGCCAATGACTGGAACGAACTGCAAAAATCTCTGAAACTGGAAACACTTATCTCCCTCACTAGCTTTAAGCACCAGCTATCAGAGCAGCTCCCAGATCACTGCACCTGTACATAGCCCATCTATAATTTAGCCCATACAATTACCACTTCCCCTACTGTATTTATTTATTTATTTATTTTGCTCCTTTGCACCCCATTATTTATATTTCTACTTTGCACTTTCTTCCACTACAAATCTACCATTCCAGTGTTTTACTTGCTATATTGTATTTACTTTGCCACCATGGCCTTTTTTGCCTTTACCTCCCTTATCTCACCTCATTTGCTCACATTGTATATAGACTTATTTTTCTACTGTATTATTGACTGTATGTTTGTTTAACTCCATGTGTAACTCTGTGTTGTTGTATGTGTCAAACTGCTTTGCTTTATCTTGGCCAGGTCGCAATTGTAAATGAGAACTTGTTCTCAACTTGCCTACCTGGTTAAATAAAGGTGAAATAAATAAAATAAACATTACAATAACTACAATAACTAAGTTACAATAACTACAATAACTGCATTACAATAACTATAAGATACAATAATGACATTACAATAACTACAATAACAAAGTTACATAAACTACAATAACTAAGTTACAATAACTATAAGATACAGTAACTACATTACAATAACTATAAGATACAATAACTATATTACAATATCTACAATAACTAAGTTACATAAACTACAATAACTAAGTTACAATAACTATAAGATACAGTAACTACATTACAATAACTATAAGATACGATAACTACATTACAATATCTACAATAACTAAGTTACATAAACTACAATAACTAAGTTACAATAACTATAAGATACGATAACTACATTACAATATCTACAATAACTAAGTTACATAAACTACAATAACTAAGTTACAATAACTATAAGATACAGTAACTACGTTACAATAACTATAAGATACAGTAACTACATTACAATAACTATAAGATACAATAACTACATTACAATAACTACAATAGGTGTAAAATAGTAAATAACGGCTACTTCTCAGAGAGTTTTGAATTGTCAAGAGGAGTTAAACAAGGGTGTCCGCTGTCACCATATCTATTCGTTATGGCCATCAAAATGCTAGATATTAAAATCAGATCCAATAACAACATAAGAGAGTTTTTACAGTGTTTTTACAGCTAATGCCGGTTTGCCTGAGGCTAATGCCATGCAGGTGTTTGTACACATGCATATACACACACACTCTCATTCAAATAAACGCATACAAGAACACACTATCAAGGCACAAGGCGAGACCCAGATGCAGACACAGGAGGCAGATGGTTGGAGTCTTACAATGTTTATTAATCCAAAAGGAGTAGGCAAGAGAATGGTCGTGTACAGGCAAAAGGTCAAAACCAGATCAGAGTCTAGGAGGTACAGAGTGGCAGACAGGCTCGTGGTCAAGACAGGCAGAATGGTCAGGCAGGTGGGTACAGAGTCCAGAAACAGGCAAGTGTCAAAACCAGGAAGACTAGAAAAAGGAGAATAGCAAAAGGAGTATGGGAAAACCATTGTTTGACTTGACTAAACATACACTACGAACTGGCACAGAGAGACAGGAAACACAGGGAGAAATACACTGGGGAAAATAAGAGACACCTAAAGGGGGTGGAGACAATCACAAGGAACAGGTGAATCAGATCAGGGTGTAACACACACACATACATGTAATTGTGCCAGACATGCACACAAACATACACAATTGCCATTGCTGTTATGATTTTAGTTGTCCTTGATGTCCTTTGTTTTGAATTATTATTATAAAAAAAAATAGAAATTGCATTGTTGTTTTCTTCTGTCTTTTCCTTTTGTCTTTGTAGTTCATTGTCTTGGTTGTTGGTGCATTGGGGGGTTCTTGGGGGTGGGGAATGTAATTAATTGTATTTTTTATTTTTGTTCTTGAGGGGGCACTGTGGGAGGGGTCTCGAATGGTTGAGGGAGCAGATATTGGAGAACTGTGGGGGGATCTTGGAGGGTTGAGGGAGCAGCTATTGGGGAACTGTGGGGGGATCTTGGAGGGTTGAGGGAGCAGCTATTGGGGAACTGTGGGAGGATCTTGGAGGGTTGAGGGACAGCTATTGGGGAACTGTGGGGGGATCTTGGAGGGTTGAGGGACAGCTATTGGGGAACTGTGGGGGGGATCTTGGAGGGTTGAGGGAGCAGCTATTGGGGAACTGTGGGGGGATCTTGGAGGGTTGAGGGAGCAGCTATTGGGGAACTGTGGGGGGTACTTGGAGGGTTGAGGGAGCAGCTATTGGGGAACTGTGGGGGGGGTACTTGGAGGGTTGAGGGAGCAGCTATTGGGGAACTGTGGGGGGATCTTGGAGGGTTGAGGGAGCAGCTATTGGGGAACTGTGGGGGGTACTTGGAGGGTTGAGGGAGCAGCTATTGGGGAACTGTGGGGGGATCTTGGAGGGTTGAGGGAGCAGCTATTGGGGAACTGTGGGGGGTACTTGGAGGGTTGAGGGAGCAGCTATTGGGGAACTGTGGGGGGGGTACTTGGAGGGTTGAGGGACAGCTATTGGGGAACTGTGGGGGGATCTTGGAGGGTTGAGGGAGCAGCTATTGGGGAACTGTGGGGGGGGTACTTGGAGGGTTGAGGGAGCAGCTATTGGGGAACTGTGGGGGGATCTTGGAGGGTTGAGGGAGCAGCTATTGGGGAACTGTGGGGGGTACTTGGAGGGTTGAGGGAGCAGCTATTGGGGAACTGTGGGGGGGTACTTGGAGGGTTGAGGGACAGCTATTGGGGAACTGTGAGGGGATCTTGGAGGGTTGAGGGACAGCTATTGGGGAACTGTGGGGGGATCTTGGAGGGTTCGGGTTCACGTTTTTTGGCCTGGTGGGAGATCTGTCAACATGCCCTCGAGCAGGGTATTGACCCTGGATGCTTCTGTGTGTCGCTCTGAATGGGAGTCTATGTCACGTCCTGAACATAGAGTGCTCTTCTTTTCTATGGTAGAGTAGGTCAGGGCGTGACTGGGGGGTTTATCTAATTTATTTTTTCTAGGTTGTGTTCTAGTTTCCTTTTTCTATGTTGGTGTTTGGTATGATTCCCAATTAGAGGCAGCTGGTTGTCTCTAATTGGGGATCATATTTAAGTAGTTTTTTTCCCACCTGTGTTTGTGGGAGATTCTTTTTGAGTTAGTGCATGTTGCACCTCTGTCGTCACGGTTTGTTGTTTTGTTTATTAGTTTATTGTTTGTCTGGCTGAGTTTCACATTCAAATAAAAGATGTGGAACGATACACACGCAAGCGCCTTGGTCTCATCCTTCAGACGAACGTGACAGTCTATTGGATGACTGGTGTGATGTAGTTTTTGAGCGGCTTCACTGCAACTATATTGTATGTTTCAGATATTCTATAATATAAAATAAATAACAATAACTACAATAACTAAGTTACAATAACTCCAACCAAGTTTGTTTTTAAACCCTTTTCATTTGTAATTGACATCTCATACACAGCAGATTATCGCCTAGCTTCTTTGTGTGTGTGTGTGTGTGTGTGTGTGTGTGTGCCTGCGTGTGAGGGTGTATGGTGGGCGTGGTTAAATGGTCTATATCTGGAGGTGATGTGTGTTCACTAATGGAGACAAAGCTGGAACCCCAGGCAGTGCTCTGAGGGGGGAATACCTCTGCTCTCTGCCCCCTCTCCCTCTCCCCTGCCTGGGCCTGCTCTCTGCCCCCTCTCCCCTGCCTGGGCCTGCTCTCTGCCCCCTCTCCCTCTCCCCTGCCTGGGCCTGCTCTCTGCCCCTCTCCCCTGCCTGGGCCTGCTCTCTGCCCCCTCTCCCCTGCCTGGGCCTGCTCTCTGCCCCCTCTCCCCTGCCTGGGCCTGCTCTCTTCCCCCTCTCCCTCTCCCCTGCCTGGGCCTGCTCTCTGCCCCCTCTCCCTCTCCCCTGCCTGGGCCTTGATTTAAAATTACTCTGATATTGTAGATTATTTCGTTTTAGGAAAGTATTTATCAATCATAAAAAACAGGTTTGGAATAGCCTTTACTCACGAAAGAAAGAAAGTGGTGGTTTGATTCATTGGGCTCCCGAGTGGTGCAGCGGTCTAAGGCACTGCATCTCAGTGCTAGAAGCGTCACTACAGACCCTGGTTAGATTCCAGGCTGTATCACAACCGGCCGTGATTGGGAGTCCCATAGGGGCGGCACACAATTGGCCCAGCGTCATCCAGGTTAGGGTTTGGCCTGGGTATGCCGTCATTGTAAATAAGAATTTGTTCTTAGCTGACTTGCCTAGTTAAATAAAGGTTAAATAAAACATTAAATAAAAATATTGATTACATTAGAAAAACAATTAACTATAAGCTTTGGTAACTATACAGATTGATTAAGAATTGATTTACTGTATCCATTAGTAACACAGCTGCTGCTTCCTGTCCTAGACTATGGTGACATCATCTATCAAAACACAACCAAGTCCTTACTTTGCGAATTACATGTCATTTGCAACTATCTTTTCGGATTCAATCTTGGATGCCACTGTTAAGACCGACCCATCATTGCACAATGTCTGAGTCACTAAATGGTGTGTCACTTCCAAACAGAAGACAACTGTATTGGTACCACTTTCATTTTGAATGTATCCAGCTTAAATGTCCCTTTATATACAGTATATTTAAGCAATAAGGCACGAGGGGGGTGTGGTATATGGCCAATATACCACAGCTAAGGGCTGTTCTTACATACAGCGCAACGCGGTATATTGGCCATGTACCACAAACCCCCCTAGGTGCCTTATTGCTATTATAAACTGGTTATCAACGTAATTAGAGCAGTAAAAATAAATGTTTTGTCATACCTGTGGTATACGGTCTGATATACCATGGCTTTCAGCCAATCAGCATTCAGGGCTCGAACCGCCCGGTACCAGACTACTCCTGAAGCACACAGCAGCAATTACACATCCCAAGGGTACATCACGAGGTTACAGTAAGATCTTTCAGATACAAAGGCCCAAATGACTGGAATCATTTACCTATAGATATCAGGGCATTGAAATTCACACAGTGAATTTAAGAAAGCCCTTTTTTATTCAAATTTTAAGGACAAACTGTTTGTGTTTTTAACTAATAAAAACATCACCGTGAAGATATTAGTAAATATGTATTCATGTACACTACCGGTCAAATGTTTTAGAACACCTACTCATTCAAGGGTTTTTCTTTATTTTTTTTACTGTTTTCTACATTGTAGAATAATAGTGAAGACATCACAACTATGAAATAACACATATGGAATCATGTAGTAACCAAAAAAGTGTGAAACAAATCAAAATATATTTTATATTTCAGATTCTTCAAATGGCCACCCTTTGCCTTGATGACAGCTTTGCACACTCTTGGCATTATCTCAACCAGCTTCACCTGGAATGCTTTTCCAACAGTCGTGAAGGAGTTCCCACATATGCTGAGCACTTGTTGGCTGCTTTTCCTTCACTCTGCGGTCCGACTCATCCCACAC
>NC_138309.1:87555000-87695000 GCF_965601325.2 Salmo salar | reverse complement strand
TTTGTTTAAGTGTTTTCGTAGAATAAATTAAGTATGAGCACTTTACCCGCTGCGCCTTGGTCCAATCCTTACGACGCCCATGACAGTGGCACTGGCATGCACAGATCAAATACACCACTCAATTAAAGTTTTAACATGTCGTAATCATTGCAAAGATTGTTCAGAAAACTAGGTGTTTTAAATCAGCGTATATGTTTACTTTGATTTTTGACCTTAACGCCGATTTAAATAAATAAACAATTGTTATTAGTCACACAGTACACATATTTAGCAGATGCTATTGCTGGTGTAGCGAGATGATAAGATTAGCAGAGAAAGGTGTTTACATGACTATTGCCATACTAAGCCTTCTGCCATAAATCAGTTTTATATCGATGTATCATAATGCATGTAAACGTAGTCATTGACCAAACGATTCAACAGTAGATGGAGGGATACAGCCATCCGCATATGAAGCTTGGCATTCATCTGTGCTGCTTTCTAGTGTCAGAAAGTGTGTGTGTGTGTGTGTGTGTGTGTGTGTGTGTGTGTGTGGTGTGTGTGTGTGTGTGTGTGTGTGTGTGTGTGTGTGTGTGTGTGTGTGTGTGTGTGTGTGTGTGTGTGTGTGTATACACTACATGGCCAAATGTATGTGGACACCTGGTCTTCAAAAATCTCCTTCCAGAATCATGGGCATTAATATGGAGTTGGTCCCTCCCTTTGCTGCTATAACAGCCTCCAGTCTTCTGGGAAGACTTTCCACTAGATGTTGGAACATTGCTGCAGGGGTTTGCTTCCATTCAGCCACAAGAGCATTAGTGAGGTCGGGCACTGATGTTGTACGATTACATGTAGGCCTGGCTTGCTGTCGGCATTCCAATTAATTTATTTATGGACCTCGCTTTGTGCACGTGGGCATTGTCATTCTGTAACAGGAAAGGGCCTTCCCCAAACTGTTTCCACAAAATTGGAAGCATAGAATCATCTAGAATGTCATTTTATGATGTAGCTTTAAGATTTCCCTGCACTGGAACTGAAGGGCCTAAGCCCGAACCATGAGAAACATGTCTTTAATGTCACCGATCTTTACAGTTGGCACTATGCATTAGAGCAGGTAGCGTTTTCCTGGCATCCGCCAAACCCAGATTAGTCCGTCGGACTGACAGAGTTTTACACCACTCCAGCCGACGCCGATCTTAAGCTCGTGTGAGGCTGCTCGGCCACGGAAACCCATTTCATGAATCTCCCGACGAACAGTTCTTGTGCTGACGTTGTTTCCAGAGGCAGTTTGGAACTCGATAGTGAGCGTTGCAACCGAGGACAGACCATTTTTACTGCTTTGATGTTTGTAGAGAACAACAGGGACACGGAAATGTTCATTGCACTCTGGGAGGGCGACATTGTGGAGTTGCCAACGGTGATGGAGAGGTCTTGGAGCCGGCAGGCTTTCCCCAGGAGGAAGAATAGCTCTGTCTGATTGGTGGTTGAGCTCGAGGTGGTGGGTCAGGCCTCCAAGCTGAGATATCTGCCAGGCACGCAGAGATGCGTGTCGCCACCTGGGATTCAGAAGGGGGGAAGGAGAAGAGTAGTTGAGTGTCATCCTCATAGCAGTGATAGGAGAGAACATGAGAGGATATGACGGAGCTGAGAGACTTGGTGTATAGAGAGAAGAGGAGAGGTCCATCCTCATAGCAGTGATAGGAGAGACCATGTGAGGATATGATGGAGCTGAGAGACTTGGTGTATAGAGAGAAGAGGAGAGGACCGAGAACTGAGCCCTGGGGGACACCAGTAGTGAGAGCATGTGGTGCAGACACTGATCCTCTACGTCACCTGGTAGGAGCGGCCTGCCAGGTAGGATGCAATCCAAGAGTGTTTCAGAGCCTGAGATGCCCAGCCCTGAGAGGGTGGAGAGGGGGATCTGATGGTTCACTGTGTCGAAGGCAGCGGATAGATCTAGGAGGATGAGAACAGAGGAGAGAGAGTCGGCTTTGGCAGTTCGGAGAGCCTCCTTGACACAGAGCAGAGCAGTCTCGGTTGAATGACCCCTTTAAAGCCTGACTGGTTAGGATCAAGAAGATCGTTTTTGAGAGAGGATAACGTGAGAGTTGATCAGAGACAGCACGCTCAAGTGTTTTGGAAAGAAATAAAAGAAAGAAAGGATACAGGTCTGTAGTTTTTGGACGTCAGATGAGTCAAGTGTTGGTTTCTTGAGGAGGGGAGCGACTCTGGTCATTTTGAAGTCGTTAGCCAGCTGTCAGGGATGAGTTGATGAGGGAAGTGAGGAATGGGAGAAGGTCTCCAGAGATGGCCTGGAGAAGGGAGGAGAGCATGGGGTCGAGCGGGCAGGTTGTCGGCGGCCAGACCTCACTACCCGGAAGAGGTCAAGGCGTAGTGTAGTTCTGTATAGTGGGACCAGTGATTGTCAGTGTATGTATGTAAAGCACGATGAAGATGGCATAAATGTTCCTGTTAATATTATCTGCCAGTCTGTAGGCAGGAGTTGTCCGTTAACGCCGACTGTGTTATTCCTGCTCTGCTTGATGAGCTTATATTGTACTGTGATGCTGATAGATGTCTGTTCCTCCATCTGAATGTACAGCACATAGACACACAGTGATAATAGAAAATAGTACAAAAAAAGAAAAACCCTTGAATGAGTAGGTGTGTCCAAACTTTTGACTGGTACTGTATATTATTTTATGGTATATTATATTACAGTTAGGGCAGCAGGTAGCCTAGCGGTTAAGAACCGTTAGGGCAGCAGGTAGCCTAGCGGTTAAGAGTGTTAGGGCAGCAGGTAGCCTAGCGGTTAAGAGCTGTTAGGGCAGCAGGTAGCCTAGCGGTTAAGAGCCGTTAGGGCAGCAGGTAGCCTAGCGGTTAAGAGTGTTAGGGCAGCAGGTAGCCTAGCGGTTATGAACCGTTAGGGCAGCAGGTAGCCTAGCGGTTAAGAGTGTTAGGGCAGCAGGTAGCCTAGCGGTTAAGAGCCGTTAGGGCAGCAGGTAGCCTAGCGGTTAAGAGTGTTAGGGCAGCAGGTAGCCTAGCGGTTATGAACCGTTAGGGCAGCAGGTAGCCAAGCGGTTAAGAGTGTTAAGGCAGCAGGTAGCCTAGCGGTTAAGAGCCGTTAGGGCAGCAGGTAGCCTAGCGGTTAAGAGTGTTAGGGCAGCAGGTAGCCTAGCGGTTATGAACCGTTAGGGCAGCAGGTAGCCAAGGGGTTAAGAGTGTTAAGGCAGCAGGTAGCCTAGCGGTTAAGAGCCGTTAGGGCAGCAGGTAGCCTAGCGGTTAAGAGAGTTGGGACAGTAAACGAAAGATCTCTGGTTTGAATCCCTGAGCCGACTATGTGAAAAATCTGCCCGAAATGCCCTTGAGCTAGGTACTTAACCCTAAATCGCTCTGGAGAAGAGTGTCTGGTAAATTACAACCAAAAAAATTGAGAAAAAAATATATGTACACAGCCGTCCCTCACACGTACGCACACACACCAGTGCTTCCTGTAACCCTGATTGGTTTTAGGTTCCCCTTGTTAAGACGCTTCATCCCACATTAAGGTCAGCAGGAGTTAGGGAATAAACCATCAGAACAGTGTCTGTGTTGGAGCGTGGGCCTGCTCTCTAGTGCGTGTGTGTGTGTGTGTGTGTGTGTGTGTGTGTGTGTGTGTGTGTGTGTGTGTGTGTGTGTGTGTGTGTGTGTGTGTGTGCGTGTGTGCGTGTGTGTGTGTCCGTTGGCATGGAAACATGCCCCAGGATTAGCATGAAGCGAGCTGGCATCTGTGGCTGAAACAAAAGCTCTATAAATAAGCTCTATCTATTATACTACTGTATTACTATACTACTGTATTACTATACTACTGTATTATTATGCTACTCTATTGCTGTACAACTCTATTACTACACTACTGTATTATTGTACTACTGTATTGTTATACTACTATGTTACTATACTACTGTATTACTATACTACTGTATTATTATACTACTATGTTACTGTACTACTGTATTATTATACTACTGTATTATTCTACTACTGTATTATTATGCTACTCTATTGCTGTACAACTCTATTACTACACTACTGTATTATTGTACTACTGTATTGTTATACTACTATGTTACTATACTACTGTATTATTATACTACTATGTTACTGTACTACTGTATTATTATACTACTGTATTATTCTACTACTGTATTATTATGCTACTCTATTACTGTACAACTCTATTACTACACTACTGTATTATTGTACTACTGTATTGTTATACTACTATGTTACTATACTACTGTATTACTATACTACTGTATTATTATACTACTATGTTACTGTACTACTGTATTATTATACTACTGTATAATTCTACTACTGTATTACTGTACTACTCTATTACTACACTACTGTATTATTATACTACTGTATTATTATACCACTGTATTACTATACTACTCTATTATTGCACTACTATATTACTATACTACTATACTACTATGTTACTATACTACTGTATTACTATACTACTGTATTACCATACTATTCTATTACTATACTACTATATTACTATACTGCTATATTACTATACTACTGTATTACTATACTACTATATTATTATACTACTGTATTACTATACTACTATACTACTATACTACTATATTACTACACTACTCTATTACTATACTACTTTACTGTACTATGTTACTATACTACTGTATTACTATACTACTATATTATTATACTACTGTATTATTATACTACTGTATTACTATACTACTGTATTACCATACAACTTTTGTTACGTTATTACTGTATTACTATACTACTCTATTACTACACTACTATATTACTGTACTACTGTATAACTATACTACTATATTACCATACTGCTGTATTACTATATTACTATACTACTCTATTACTATACTACTTTACTGTACTATAGTACTGTGCTACTGTATTACTATACTACTATATTACTATACTACTGTATTATACTACTGTATTACTATACTACTATATTACCATACTACTATGTTACTATACTACTATGTTACTATACCACTGTATTACCATACTACTATATTGCCATACTATTTTACCATACTACTGTATGACTATACTACTATATTACTATACTACTCTATTACTATACTACTTTACTGTACTGTATTACTATACTACTATATTACTATACTACTTTACTGTACTATATTACTATACTACTGTGTTACTATACTACTTTACTGTACTATATTACTATACTACTATATTACTAGGAGGATGAAGAGTGCAGAGAATGATAGAGGAAGAGAGAGGTTGGAATAGAAGGATAGAGGATAGAGGGAGAAGAGAGAGGTTGGAATAGAATGATAGAGGGAGAAGAGAGAGGTTGGAATAGAAGGATAGAGGGAGAAGAGAGAGGTTGGAATAGAAGGATAGAGGATAGAGGGAGAAGAGAGAGGATGGAATAGAAGGATAGAGGGAGAAGAGAGAGGTTGGAATAGAAGGATGGAGGATAGAGGGAGAAGAGAGAGGTTGGAATAGAAGGATAGAGGGAGAAGAGAGAGGTTGGAATAGAAGGATGGAGGATAGAGGGAGAAGAGAGAGGTTGGAATAGAAGGATAGAGGATAGAGGGAGAAGAGAGAGGTTGGAATAGAAGGATGGAGGATAGAGGGAGAAGAGAGAGGTTGGAATAGAAGGATGGAGGATAGAGGGAGAAGAGAGAGGTTGGAATAGAAGGATAGAGGATAGAGGGAAAGGAGAAAGAGTCTGAGGTTTGACAGGTTTGTCTGTTTGGGAGAATTCTGTCAGTTCTATATACTGTAACTGTACCAGCTAGTGATGCAGTCCCAGCTGTTTGTTCACTCGCAAATCTGAGGCCCACACCCGACTCTAACCTGCAGGTAGTCAGATAGAAAATGCACTGTACAGTCAGAGACAGCGGAGCGATTTTTTTAACGGAGTGCGGGATTTATTTTCTTATGTCATTACTGCCCTAGAATACTTTCATATCTGCTTCTCTCACGCAGCAGACATTTAGGGACCGGGGAGAAAATGCAATGCCTCAACAACAAGAAATGACATCAGTTTGACTGGTTTTAAGGAAATTAAAATCAGTGATAGTGACCAAACATATTTTCTGATAAGAATTTATTTCGGCTTGGATGCATATTTTATGACGCTGATAAAGATAGCACCTTTATAGACGGTCCATAGCAAGTATTCATTCTCTCAAAATACTGAAATAAATAAATAATATTTTCCACTTCCATTCCCGAGTCAAAATGTACATTTGGTGTTTCATTTTACTGCAAGAAAGACTTAATTCTGCAGGAGTTAATATTATATGAGGCTATTTGAGAGGTTATAGACCTACAGTCAATATTATATTAGACTATATGAGAGGTTTTAAACCTACAGTCAATATTATATTAGACTATATGAGAGGTTTTAAACCTACAGTCAATATTATATTATATGAGAGGTTATAAACCTACAGTCAATATTATATTAGACTATATGAGAGGTTTTAAACCTACAGTCAATATTATATTATATGAGAGGTTATAAACCTACAGTTAATATTATATTAGACTATATGAGATGTTATAAACCTACAGTTAATATTATATTAGACTATATGAGATGTTATAAACCTACAGTTAATATTATATTAGACTATATGAGAGGTTATAGACCTACAGTTAATATTATATTAGACTATATGAGAGGTTATAAACCTACAGTTAATATTATATTAGACTATATGAGAGGTTATAAACCTACAGTTAATATTATATTAGACTATATGAGATGTTATAAACCTACAGTTAATATTATATTAGACTATATGAGAGGTTATAAACCTACAATTAATATTATATTAGACTATATGAGAGGATATAAATGTCGTCCCCTGTCTTGTGACTCTCATTTGTGTACAGGGCCTCACAATCATCATCACACAGCCGGCAACACAGTCATCCTATTTTATCACCTTACCAAATCTTTCCCAAACATTACTGTTCTGGCCCTCCCCAATTTCACAGCTTTCCTCTTATTGAATTCAACTTCGACATTGACCTTTTTTTTGCCTCAGTAGATTCAACGTGAACTTTTTCTGCCTAAGTTCCCCCCCCCTGGTATAAACATAGGGCTCTGGTCAAAGTAGTGCACTATATCGAGTATCGGATGCCATTTGGGACACAGCCATAGTCTGTATGTTCAGATTGAGTGTGTTAATTTCAGGACAGTTATTCACGGTTATTAGTAGTAGCCGGGCCTGTATTAGAGACCCTGTATTAACAGGCATGCTTAAGCAGGTTATCTTTCTGTCATGTGATCAACGCTGAGATAAACGCGGTCAGCGGAAGCCCTGTGATTTTTTTCATTTAGAACATATTTAAATCCAGTTCTGGAACACGTCATCACATCCCTCTTTAACTTACATTTACATTTACATTTAGCTGACGCTGTTATCCAGAGCGACCAGGAAGCCCTGTGATGTTTTCATTTAGAACATATTTAAATCCAGTTCTGGAACACGTCATCACATCCCAGCTGACTCTTTAACTTACATTTACGTCGTTAACTTATCCAGAGCGACTTACAAATTGGTGCATTCACCTTGTGCATTCACCTGGCAGAGACAATAACACGACAGTAACTACGACACTGACGTCATGGTACCGATAACATGGCCAGATTATTAGGAGATATGAGTCTTAAGTCTCGCATTACACATCACCGTGGTCAAGAGGTCGACATGATTCAGTTCACTGTATACCTCGTTATATCAAAAAGAAGAAAAAAGACAAGTATACAGACACACACAAATACCAGGTACAACATTCAAATCATTTTTGAAACAACAGATTGTGATGCCAACATAGCAACAGCCTGACCCCTGCAAGACCCTTTGACTACAGACCAGGGGTGACCCTTTGACTACAGACCAGGGGTGACCCTTTGACTACAGACCAGGTGTGGCCCTTTGACTACAGACCAGGTGTGAGTCCTTTGACTAGGAAGTCAGGAAATCAGGAAGTGAACGCCCACTCTGCTATTCAGATCCCGCCTTCGTACCGCTTTGATCAACCCTTTTTTTGCCTCAGTGTGTGAGCTTGGAAAGCTTATCAACTCATGTAGAAATGCCACTATGATAAAATCCTCCACATCTAAATATGATGAGTTTGCGAGATAAGATAAGCAACATTAGAAAGCTTGGACACACTTACTCATTCAAGAGTTTTTCTTTCTAAATAACACATATGGAATCACGTAGTAACCAAAAACGTGTTAATAAACGAATCAAAAATACATTTTTTTGATTTGAGATTCTTCAAAGTAGCCTCCCTTTGCCTTGATGACAGCTTGGCACACTCTTTGCAGAGCGGAAGAGGAGAATGTCAAAGTTACAGGTCCATTATGATATTCTGAGAGAGCAACTTGGCATATATAAGAAGACCATTAGAAATTAGAAATATCAACACATGGAGGTCTGGATTTGGAGTCACACTCAAAATTAAAGTGGAAAACCACACTACAGGCTGATCCAACTTTGATGTAATGTCCTTAAAACAAGTCAAAATGAGGCTCAGTAGTGTGTGTGGCCTCCACGTGCCTGTATGACCTCCCTATAACGCCTGGGCATGCTCCTGATGAGGTGGCGGATGGTCTCCTGAGGGATCTCCTCCCAGACCTGGACTAAAGCATCCACCAACTCCTGGACAGTCTGTGGTGCAACGTGGCGTTGGTGGATGGAGCGAGACATGATGTCCCAGATGTGCTCAATTGGATTCAGGTCTGGGGAACGGGCGGGCCAGTCCATAGCATCAATGCTTTCCTCTTGCAGGAACTGCTGACACACTCCAGCCACATGAGGTCTAGCATTGTCTTGCATTAGGAGGAACCCAGGGCCAACCGCACCAGCATATGGTCTCACAAGGGGTCTGAGGATCTCATCTCGGTACCTAATGGCAGTCAGGCTACCTCTGGCGAGCACATGGAGGGCTGTGCGGCCCCCCAAAGAAATGCCACCCCACCATGACTGACCCACCGCCAAACCGGTCATGCTGGAGGATGTTGCAGGCAGCAGAACGTTCTCCACGGCGTCTCCAGACTCTGTCACGTCTGTCACATGCTCAGTGTGAACCTGCTTTCATCTGTGAAGAGCACCGGGTGCCAGTGGCGAATTTGCCAATCTTGGTGTTCTCTGGCAAATGCCAAACGTCCTGCACGGTGTTGGGCTGTAAGCACAACCCCCACCTGTGGACGTCGGGCCCTCATACCACCTTCATGGAGTCTGTTTCTGACCGTTTTAGCAGACACATGCACATTTGTGGCCTGCTGGAGGTCATTTTGCAGGGCTCTGGCAGTGCTCCTCCTGCTCCTCCTTGCACAAAGGCGGAGGTAGCGGTCCTGCTGCTGGGTTGTTGCCCTCCTACGGCCTCCTCCATGTCTCCTGATGTACTGGCCTGTCTCCTGGTAGCGCCTCCATGCTCTGGACACTACGCTGACAGACACAGCAAACCTTCTTGCCACAGCTCGCATTGATGTGCCATCCTGGATGAGCTGCACTACCTGAGCCACTTGTGTGGGTTGTAGACTCCGTTTCATGCTACCACTAGAGTGAAAGCACCGCCAGCATTCAAAGTGACCAAAACATCAGCCAGGAAGCATAGAAACTGAGAAGTGGTCTGTGGTCCCAACCTGCAGAACCACTCCTTTATTGGGGGTGTCTTGCTAATTGCCTATAATTTCCACCTGTTGTCTATTCCATTTGCACAACAGCATGTGAAATGTATTGTCAATCAGTGTTGCTTCCTAAGTGGACAGTTTGATTTCACAGAAGTGTGATTGACTTGGAGTTACATTGTGTTGTTTAAGTGTTCCCTTTATTTTTTTGAGCAGTGTATATATATATATATGCTAAAATAACTAAAATAATAAAGGTCCACTATGATATTCTGAGAGAGCAACTTGGCATATATAAGAAGACCATTAGAAATGACAGACGGGCTCATTTTACTAACTTGATCATTATTAATCAGAATAATTAGAGACGATTTATGGTTTGATAAATCCTCCCCTGCAAATCTATGTGGACTTTCCTCCACATGAAAATGTGATGTATTTTCTGTATATTTCAGAGATAAGATCAAACATTAGGCTGGGTATCAGTTAAGACCTGATGAGAAGTTGGATGATATGTGCCTTAGTCTACCACACAAAGGCACGATGGATTTATTTCCCCTGGTTGACACAGACATGCTCAGGAAAGTAGGTGGCCTGGGGATGCGTGAGATCCGAGCAGCATTAATAATTATTTCCCTCATTAAAATGCAAATCAATTTATAACATTTTTGACATGCGTTTTTCTGGATTTTTTTGTTGTTATTCTGTCTCTCGCTGTTCAAATAAACCTGCCATTACAATTATAGACTGATCATTTCTTTGTCAGTGGGCAAACGTACAAAATCAGCAGGGGATCAAATACTTTTTTCCCTCACTGTATCTACAGGATTATTAACAACAGATCTGGAACAGAAACGAATGTGTATGAGTTCACTTTGTCTTGCACCAGGCACAAACAGATGTATAACCTCACTAAATGACTCACTAAATGAATCACTAAATGACTCACTAAATTACTCACTAAATGACTCACTAAATGAAGTGAAGTATGCTTACAGGCGAAGTATGCTTACAGGCGAAGTATGGTTACAGGTGAAGTATGGTTACAGGTGAAGTGTGGTTACAGGTGAAGTGTGGTTACAAGTGAAGTATGCTTACAAGTGAAGTATGGTTACAGGTGAAGTATGCTTACAAGTGAAGTATGGTTACAGGTGAAGTATGGTTATAAGTGAAGTATGGTTACAGGTGAAGTATGGTTACAGGTGAAGTATGGTTACAGGTCAAGTATGGTTACAGGCAGGGGCGGAAATCCCGGGGGGGACGGGGGGGGCACGACCCCCCTATCCTGGGAAAAATATGATTTGTCCCCCCCCAATATATCACTGAAACATAACTATTTAATTTAAATAATATTAATAATACGCAATGAAATCAATATTGCTGATTATAGACACTTAATAGCGCGTTTTTAAGTTTCAAAAGATTGCAACCCCCCCACCCTTTGCCTCACAATGGTTTGATCCACTGCCAGTTCCTTAGCTTGCTAGGTAACAGAGAGGTCGTATCTACTGTCTGAAAGGCACTCAATGCACGTAACTGACGTGAGGTTAATCCAGTCAATCGCG
Organism: Salmo salar; assembly: GCF_965601325.2. Taxonomy (NCBI): domain Eukaryota; kingdom Metazoa; phylum Chordata; class Actinopteri; order Salmoniformes; family Salmonidae; genus Salmo; species Salmo salar. The sequence goes on along the minus strand of NC_138309.1, from coordinate 87,683,771 downwards.
CGCACACACTAGATGAATATGCAGAGCTAGCGCGCAAATATTAACTATTAAGCTAGCTAGTACCTATTCCATTTATGTGGCGTCGTCAAAGATGGAATCAGCATGCAGATGATGTAAATTAGTGCTTCAAAGTCCCTGTGATAAGGTTAGCGATAAACTGAAATCCAAACTGAACAGAACTACACTCTCTTCTACCATTGTCTTAAATATATTTAATGGTCTCGTTGCAAAAGCTAAATTGTCGCAAGTGAACTTTTATTTATTTATTTTATTTCCCCTTTATTTAACCCGGGTAGCAAAGATTATAGCAAACACCACTGAAACTGAATTGGTGCTCGCTAGCTTTGCAAATTCAGCTATTGTTGGAAGCCAGCCAATATGAAACAAACTATTAAAATTACAAAAGGTTGCAGCATATGTTGTGTAAATGGTGAACTCATACAGCTGTCAACTCTTGTCATTTTAATCCGTTTCACATTTGCTAGCTACCTTTTAGATCGAAGCCCAAATAGAATGATTGAAGATGATAGAAGCCCATCTCCTACTGTAAATAACCTACACACTGTGTGTGTAGCCAGCCAGCCAGCCAGGTAGAAAAATGGCAGAAAAATAAAAGACAGACATCAGAGTATTTTTCAATACACCAAAACGCATAGTAAGAACCCTAGTAGCCTAATATTTCAAAGACTAGTTGATAAAATGTTCATAAGAAAGAAATGAAATTCTAATGGAAATGTTTCACAATGATGTCATTAGGCAGAGCAGGCAACAGATGGCACACAGACAGCAGAGTTGGGGACAGATATGCAGGGACAGACTGGCAGAGACAGGGAGTCTCAGGTAAGTTTGTTGAGTCTTTGTTTGGCAACATTATGAAAGGTTCTCAATTTGTTTGACTTGTAAAATAGGAACATAATTGGAAAATGCCATGGATACCCCCACTCTCAACTTAAACTGGTGACTGAACTAAGATTTGTTAAAGGCAATGGTATTGCTGTTGTGATTAGTTGCGTAGTTTTGGGTACCGGTAGTTAGGAGTACGGCAAACACCTTATTTCTTTGGTTCCTCAATATACATTTACCATATTACAATGTAGGCTATGTGTTACAGCACTACTTTTGGTGTCCCCCTCAGGAATTGCTCTTGAGAAAATTTCATGTAATTGTCCCCTCCAAAGTTGATATCAGATTTTCGCCAATGGTTACAGGTGAAGTATGGTTACAGGTGAAGTATGGTTACAAGTGAAGTATGGCTACAGGTGAGGTATGGTTACAGGTGAAGTATGGTTACAGGTGAGGTATGGTTACAAGTGAAGTATTTTACTAAATTACTCACGATAAACGTTCACAAAAAGCATAACAATTATTTTAAGAATTATAGATACAGAACTCCTCTATGCACTCGATATGTCCGATTTTAAAATAGCTTTTTGGTGAAAGCACATTTTGCAATATTCTAAGTACATAGCCCAGCCATCACAGGCTAGCTATTTAGACACCCGGCAAGTTTAGCCTTCACCAAAATCAGATTTACTATTATAAAAGTTTGATTACCTTTTGTTGTCTTCGTCAGAATGCACTCCCAGGACTGCTACTTCAATAACAAATGTTGGTTTGGTCCAAAATAATCCATTGTTATAACCAAATTGCAGCGTTTTGTCCGTGCGTTCCAGACACTATCTGAAATGGTAAAGAAGGGTCGCGCGCATGGCGCAATTCGTGACAAAAAAAATCGAAATATTCCATTACCGTACTTCGAAGCATGTCAACCGCTGTTTAAAATCCATTTTTATGCCATTTTTTCTCGTAAAAAAGCGATAATATTCCGACCGGGAATGTCCATTTAGCTAAACAGAGGAAAGTAAACAAAGCTTTCGGTCGACGCGGGCACGAGCCTGAGTCTCACAGTACTGTAACCAGCCACTACCCAAACGCGCTAATTTTTTTCAGCCAGAGCCTGCAAAGCCACGATTCAGCTTTTTACCGCCTTCTGAGACCCTATGGCAGCCGTAGGAAGTGTCACGGGACAGCTAAGATCCTCACTCTTCAATAAACAGAGACAAGAAGAACGACACCTTGTCAGACAGGCCACTTCCTGAATGAAACCTTCTCAGATTTTGGCCTGCCATATGAGTTCTGTTATACTCACAGACACCATTCAAACAGTTTTAGAAACTTTAGGGTGTTTTCTATCCATATGTAATAAGTATATGCATATTCTAGTTACTGGGTAGGAGTGGTAACCAGATTAAATCGGGTACGTTTTTTATCCAGCCGTGAAAATACTGCCCCCTAGCCATAACAGGTTAAGAGTGTGTTAATTGAATAAACATGAGCTGTGTCTCTGTCTGTCTCCCCCTATAGGTCCTGACTATATTAAGCAGGCGTTCATGGAGCCAGTGGAGATCCCCAAGGATCCCCCTGAAGAGAAGGAGAAGGACAACCCCGCCGGGCCCACCCCTCCCCCGTCGCCACACAGCAACAGCGTCTCCACCGCCGCCTCCCGCAAGATCAGCAAGGACGAATCGTCGCACAGTCGCAAGGCCAGCAAAGAGGAGAAGCCGGGCCTTAAGATCAGCAAGGACGAATCGTCGCACAGTCGCAAGGCCAGCAAAGAGGAGAAGCCGGGTCTTAAGATCAGCAAGGACGAATCGTCGCACAGTCGCAAGGCCAGCAAAGAGGAGAAGCCGGGCCTTAAGATCAGCAAGGACGAATCGTCGCACAGTCGCAAGGCCAGCAAAGAGGAGAAGCCGGGTCTTAAGATCAGCAAGGACGAATCGTCACACAGTCGCAAGGCCAGCAAAGAGGAGAAGCCGGGCCTTAAGATTAGCAATGAGGAGCGGTCGAGCAGAAAGTTGAGTAAAGAGGAGAGGGTGTCCATCGCTGCCGAGCCTCCAATATCTGCTGCTCCCTCTTCCCAAATTAGATACAAGGAGGCTCCGGCCAAACCCCCCAAGGCCCCGGAGCCTGGCCCCACCAACGTACCACCTCCCCAGGTCAGAGACGAGGATGCTCCAGCTCCGGCCAAACCCCCCAAGGCCCTGGAGCCCGGCCCCACCAACGTACCACCTCCCCAGGTCAGAGACGAGGATGCTCCAGCTCCGGCCAAGGCCCCCAAGGCCCCGGAGCCCGGCCCCACCAACGTACCACCTCCCCAGGTCAGAGACGAGGATGCTCCAGCTCCGGCCAAACCCCCCAAGGCCCCGGAGCCCGGCCCCACCAACGTACCACCTCCCCAGGTCAGAGACGAGGATGCTCCAGCTCCGGCCAAACCCCCCAAGGCCCTGGAGCCCGGCCCCACCAACGTACCACCTCCCAAGGCTGCTGCTCCACAGACGGTAGTGGGTCCTGGTAATGGAATAGGTCAGCTCCACTCTCAGTATCATAGCTACTACGTTAAAACCCCATCCAGGGGACTCCTGCCCCCGGAACCTGAGCCTGAGGAGGACGAGGAGCCCAGTCAACTGACCCTGGCCAGGATGGCCCCGCCAACCCACAAGCCGACGCCCACCAGCGAACCGTGGAAACTCAGGAAGCAGGATTCGCTGAAACCAAAGAGCCTAGCAGAGACCAAGAAGGCCAGTATGGAGATGGCTGAGGGAAAGGACGAAGAGAAGGTAAGTAGAGTACAGCGTCTCATAGTGGGAGAGCTGATCTAAGATCAGTTTAGCCTTTTAGATCATAATGTATAAGATTACATGGACAGGAGGGGGGACTGATCCTAGATCATAATGAATCGGATTACATGGACAGGAGGGGGGACTGATCCTAGATTATAATGAATCGGATTACATGGACAGGAGGGACCTGATCCTAGATTATAATGAATCAGATTAGATGGAGAGGGGGGACCTGATCCTAGATTATAATGAATCAGATTACATGGACAGGAGGGGACTGATCCTAGATTATAATGAATCAGATTACATGGAGAGGAGGGGGACCTGATCCTAGATCATAATGAATCCGATTACATGGAGAGGAGGGGGACCTGATCCTAGATCATAATGAATCAGATTACATGGAGAGGGGGGACCTGATCCTAGATTATAATGAATCAGATTACATGGACAGGAGGGGACTGATCCTAGATTATAATGAATCAGATTACATGGAGAGGAGGGGGACCTAATCCTAGATCATAATGAATCAGATTACATGGAGAGGAGGGGACCTGATCCTAGATCATAATGAATCAGATTACATGGAGAGGAGGGGGACCTGATCCTAGATCATAATGAATCGGATTACATGGACAGGAGGGGGGACTGAACCTAGATTATAATGAATCGGATTACATGGACAGGAGGGACCTGATCCTAGATTATAATGAATCAGATTACATGGAGAGGGGGGACCTGATCCTAGATTATAATGAATCAGATTACATGGACAGGAGGGGACTGATCCTAGATTATAATGAATCAGATTACATGGAGAGGAGGGGGACCTAATCCTAGATCATAATGAATCAGATTACATGGAGAGGAGGGGACATGATCCTAGATCATAATGAATCAGATTACATGGAGAGGAGGGGGACCTGATCCTAGATCATAATGAATCGGATTACATGGACAGGAGGGGGGACTGAACCTAGATTATAATGAATCGGATTACATGGACAGGAGGGACCTGATCCTAGATTATAATGAATCAGATTACATGGAGAGGGGGGACCTGATCCTAGATTATAATGAATCAGATTACATGGACAGGAGGGGACTGATCCTAGATTATAATGCATCAGATTACATGGAGAGGAGGGGGACCTGATCCTAGATCATAATGAATCAGATTACATGGAGAGGGGGGACCTGATCCTAGATTATAATGAATCAGATTACATGGACAGGAGGGGACTGATCCTAGATTATAATGAATCAGATTACATGGAGAGGAGGGGGACCTGATCCTAGATCATAATGAATCAGATTACATGGAGAGGAGGGGACCTGATCCTAGATCATAATGAATCAGATTAGATGGAGAGGGGGGACCTGATCCTAGATCATAATGAATCACATTACATGGAGAGGGGGGATCTGATCCTAGATCATAATGAATCACATTACATGGAGAGGAGGGGGACCTGATCCTAGATCATAATGAATCAGATTACATGGAGAGGAGGGGGACTGATCCTAGATTAAAATGAATAAGATTACATGGAGAGGAGGGACCTGATCCTAGATCATAATGAATCAGATAACATGGAGAGGGGGGGACCTGATCCTAGATCATAATGAATCAGATTACATGGACAGGAGGGACCTGATCCTAGACTATAATGAATCAGATTACATGGAGAGGAGGGGGACCTGATCCTAGATTATAATGAACCAGATTACATGGAGAGGAGGGACCTGATCCTAGATCATAATGAATCAGATTACATGGACAGGAGGGACCTGATCCTAGATTATAATGAATCAGATTACATGGAGAGGAGGGGGACCTGATCCTAGATCATAATGAATCAGATTACATGGAGAGGAGGGGGACCTGATCCTATATCATAATGAATCAGATTACATGGAGAAGGGGAACTGATCCTAGATTGCATGGAGAGGAGGGACCTGATCCTATATCATAATGAATCAGATTACATGGAGAGGAGGGACCTGATCCTATATCATAATGAATCAGATTACATGGAGAGGGGGGACTGATCCTAGATCATAATGAATCAGATTACATGGAGAGGAGGGACCTGATCCTATATTATAATGAATCAGATTACATGGAGAGGGGGGACCTGATCCTAGATTATAATGAATCAGATTACATGGACAGGAGGGGACTGATCCTAGATTATAATGAATCAGATTACATGGAGAGGAGGGGGACCTGATCCTAGATCATAATGAATCAGATTACATGGAGAGGGGGGACCTGATCCTAGATTATAATGAATCAGATTACATGGACAGGAGGGGACTGATCCTAGATTATAATGAATCAGATTACATGGAGAGGAGGGGGACCTGATCCTAGATCATAATGAATCAGATTACATGGAGAGGAGGGGACCTGATCCTAGATCATAATGAATCAGATTAGATGGAGAGGGGGGACCTGATCCTAGATCATAATGAATCACATTACATGGAGAGGGGGGATCTGATCCTAGATCATAATGAATCAGATTACATGGAGAGGAGGGGGACCTGATCCTAGATCATAATGAATCAGATTACATGGAGAGGAGGGACCTGATCCTATATTATAATGAATCAGATTACATGGAGAGGGGGGGGACCTGATCCTAGACTATAATGACTCAGATTACATGGAGAGGAGGGACCTGATCCTAGATTATATTGAATCAAATTACATGGAGAGGAGGGACCTGATCCTGGATTATAATGAATCAGATTACATGGAGAGAAGGGACCTGATCCTATATCATAATGAATCAGATTACATGGAGAGGAGGGACCTGATCCTAGATTATAATGAATCAGATTACATGGAGAGGGGGGGACCTGATCCTAGATTATAATGAATCAGATTACATGGAGAGGAGGGACCTGATCCTAGATTATAATGAATCAGATTACATGGAGAGGAGGGACCTGATCCTAGATTATAATGAATCAGATTACATGGAGAGAAGGGACCTGATCCTATATCATAATGAATCAGATTACATGGAGAGGAGGGACCTGATCCTAGATTATAATGAATCAGATTACATGGAGAGGAGGGACCTGATCCTAGATCATAATGAATCAGATTACATGGACAGGGGGGGACCTGATCGTAGATCATAATGTATAAGATTACATGGACAGGAGGGACCTGATCCTAGATTCTAATGAATCAGATTACATGGAGAGGAGGGACCTGATCCTAGATTATAATGAATCAGATTACATGGAGAGGGGGGGACCTGATCCTAGATTATAATGAATCAGATTACATGGAGAGGAGGGACCTGATCCTAGATTATAATGAATCAGATTACATGGAGAGGAGGGACCTGATCCTAGATTATAATGAATCAGATTACATGGAGAGAAGGGACCTGATCCTATATCATAATGAATCAGATTACATGGAGAGGAGGGACCTGATCCTAGATTATAATGAATCAGATTACATGGAGAGGAGGGACCTGATCCTAGATCATAATGTATAAGATTACATGGACAGGAGGGACCTGATCCTAGATTATAATGAATCAGATTACATGGAGAGGAGGGAACTGATCCTAGACGCTTGATACATACGGCCCGAGCAGAGGAGAGAAAGGTGGAAAGGCAATGTGAAGTATCTGTTTCTATTTTTCTCATAGCTACCCCTACCTAATCACCAAGCTACCCCATAGCTACCCCTACCTAATCACCAAGCTACCCCATAGCTACCCCTACCTAATCACCAAGCTACCCCATAGATACCCCTACCTAATCACCAAGCTACCCCATAGATACCCCTACCTAATCACCAAGCTACCCCATAGCTACCCCTACCTAATCACCAAGCTACCCCATAGCTACCCCTACCTAATCACCAAGCTACCCCATAGCTACCCCTACCTAATCACCAAGCTACCCCTATCTTATCACCAAGCTACCCCATAGCTACCCCTACCTAATCACCAAGCTACCCCATAGCTACCCCTACCTAATCACCAAGCTACCCCATAGCTACCCCTACCTATCACCAAGCTACCCTATAGCTACCCCTACCTAATCACCAAGCTACCCCTACCTAATCACCAAGCTACCCCATAGCTACCCCTACCTAATCACCAAGCTACCCCATAGCTACCCCTACCTAATCACCAAGCTACCCCATAGCTACCCCTACCTAATCACCAAGCTACCCCATAGCTACCCCTACCTAATCACCAAGCTACCCCATAGTTACCCCTACCTAATCACCAAGCTACCCCATAGCTACCCCTACCTAATCACCAAGCTACCCCATAGCTACCCCTATCTAATCACCAAGATACCCCATAGCTACCCCTACCTAATCACCAAGCTACCCCATAGCTACCCCTACCTAATCACCAAGCTACCCCATAGCTACCCCTACCTAATCACCAAGCTACCCCATAGCTACCCCTACCTAATCACCAAGCTACCCCATAGCTACCCCTACCTAATCACCAAGCTACCCCATAGCTACCCCTACCTAATCACCAAGCTACCCCATTGCTACCCCTACCTAATCACCAAGCTACCCCATAGCTACCCCTACCTAATCACCAAGCTACCCCTATCTTATCACCAAGCTACCCCTACCTAATCACCAAGCTACCCCATAGCTACCCCTATCTAATCACCAAGCTACCCCATAGCTACCCCTACCTAATCACCAAGCTACCCCTACCTAATCACCAAGCTACCCCATAGCTACCCCCACCTACCACCAAGCTACCCCATAGCTACCCCTACCTAATCACCAAGCTACCCCATAGCTCCCCCTACCTACCACCAATCTACCCCATAGCTACCCCTACCTAATCACCAAGCTACCCCATAGCTCCCCCTACCTACCACCAAGCTACCCCATAGCTACCCCTACCTAATCACCAAGCTACCCCATAGCTACCCCTACCTAATCACCAAGCTACCCCATAGCTACCCCTACCTAATCCCCAAACTACCCCATAGCTACCCCTCTCTACCACCAAGCTACCCCTACATAATCACCAAGCTACCCCATAGCTACCCCTATCTAATCACCAAGATACCCCATAGCTACCCCTACCTAATCACCAAGCTACCCCATAGCTACCCCTACCTAATCACCAAGCTACCCCATAGCTACCCCTACCTAATCACCAAGCTACCCCATAGCTCCCCCTACCTACCACCAATCTACCCCATAGCTACCCCTACCTAATCACCAAGCTACCCCATAGCTCCCCCTACCTACCACCAAGCTACCCCATAGCTACCCCTACCTAATCACCAAGCTACCCCATAGCTACCCCTACCTAATCACCAAGCTACCCCATAGCTACCCCTCTCTACCACCAAGCTACCCCTACATAATCACCAAGCTACCCCATAGCTACCCCTACCTAATCACCAAGCTACCCCATAGCTACCCCTACCTACCACCAAGCTACCCCATAGCTACCCCTACCTAATCACCAAGCTACCCCTACCTAATCACCAAGCTACCCCTACCTAACCACCAAGTTACCCCATAGCTCCCCCTACCTAATCACCAAGCTACCCCTACCTACCACCAAGCTACCCCTACCTAATCACCAAGCTACCCCATAGCTACCCCTACCTAATCACCAAGCTACCCCATAGCTACCCCTACCTAATCACCAAGCTACCCCTACCTAATCACCAAGCTACCCCATTGCTACCCCTACCTAATCACCAAGCTACCCCTATCTTATCACCATGCTACCCCTACCTAATCACCAAGCTACCCCAAAGCTACCCCTACCTACCACCAAGCTACCCCATAGCTACCCCTACCTAATCACCAAGCTACCCCTACATAATCACCAAGCTACCCCATAGCTACCCCTACCTAATCACCAAGCTACCCCTATCTTATCACCAAGCTACCCCTACCTAATCACCAAGCTACCCCATAGCTACCCCTACCTAACCACCAAGCTACCCCATAGCTACCCCTACCTAATCACCAAGCTACCCCTACCTAATCACCAAGCTACCCCTACCTAATCACCAAGCTACCCCATAGCTACCCCTATCTAATCACCAAGCTACCCCATAGCTACCCCTACCTAATCACCAAGCTACCACTACCTAATCACCAAGCTACCCCATAGCTACCCCTACCTACCACCAGGCTACCCCATAGCTACCCCTACCTACCACCAAGCTACCCCATAGCTACCCCTACCTAATCACCAAGCTACCCCATAGCTACCCCTACCTAATCACCAAGCTACCCCATAGCTACCCCTATCTAATCACCAAGATACCCCATAGCTACCCCTACCTAATCACCAAGCTACCCCATAGCTACCCCTACCTAATCACCAAGCTACCCCATAGCTACCCCTACCTAATCACCAAGCTACCCCATTGCTACCCCTACCTAATCACCAAGCTACCCCTATCTTATCACCAAGCTACCCCTACCTAATCACCAAGCTACCCCAAAGCTACCCCTACCTACCACCAAGCTACCCCATAGCTACCCCTACCTAATCACCAAGCTACCCCTACATAATCACCAAGCTACCCCATAGCTACCCCTACCTAATCACCAAGCTACCCCTATCTTATCACCAAGCTACCCCTACCTAATCACCAAGCTACCCCATAGCTACCCATACCTAACCACCAAGCTACCCCATAGCTACCCCTACCTAATCACCAAGCTACCCCTACCTAATCACCAAGCTACCCCTACCTAATCACCAAGCTACCCCATAGCTACCCCTATCTAATCACCAAGCTACCCCATAGCTACCCCTACCTAATCACCAAGCTACCCCTACCTAATCACCAAGCTACCCCATAGCTACCCCTACCTACCACCAAGCTACCCCATAGCTACCCCTACCTACCACCAAGCTACCCCATAGCTACCCCTACCTAATCACCAAGCTACCCCATAGCTACCCCTACCTAATCACCAAGCTACCCCATAGCTACCCCTACCTAATCACCAAGCTACCCCATAGCTACCCCTACCTAATCACCAAGCTACCCCATAGCTACCCCTACCTAATCACCAAGCTACCCCATAGCTACCCCTACCTAATCACCAAGCTACCCCATAGCTACCCCTACCTAATCACCAAGCTACCCCATAGCTACCCCTACCTAATCACCAAGCTACCCCATAGCTCCCCCTACCTACCACCAAGCTACCCCATAGCTACCCCTACCTAATCACCAAGCTACCCCATAGCTACCCCTATCTAACCACCAAGCTACCCCATAGCTACCCCTACCTAATCACCAAGCTACCCCATAGCTCCCCCTACCTAATCACCAAGCTACCCCTACCTAATCACCAAGCTACCCCTACCTAAACACCAAGCTACCCCATAGCTCCCCCTACCTAATCACCAAGCTACCCCTACCTAATCACCAAGCTACCCCTACCTACCACCAAGCTACCCCATAGCTACCCCTACCTAATCACCAAGCTACCCCTACCTAATCACCAAGCTACCCCATAGCTCCCACAGTGAACAAAATCCTGTCTCCACCACTGACTATGTTGCGATAGTTAGACATAAGGCTGCGTTGAAATTATTATTATTATTTTTTTATATTATTATTTATTTATTTATCGATAGTGAACAGTTATTTATCTTATTCCTGTTAAAGAGATGATGTGCATAATTCTGGGATGTGTCGGTTGAGGGTCTTTGTCCTAACTCTCCTTCACGTTGCCTTCGCAGGCTCCTAACTCTATCCTGGTTGCTATGGTGATGCTGTTGAATATCGGCCTAGCGATCATATTTGTTCACTTCCTGACATGACGGTCCTGTTTCTCAGGTAACCTCCGTTTAAAGATATAGTTCATCTAAAAATCAAAATGACCACACAACATGTTTTGTTACTTCCCTGATTAAGTTTATAACTAATCAATAATACCTCGTCTCAACTGTGTTTGACCCCTTCAGTGATGCCATGGCAACCGGTGCAGATGCGTTGCCGGGCTTTAAAAATGTAAATGGTCGGCAGTCAGACTCGGGGCGAGGCCGCAGGAGCTTGGGAAACAGCTGTGTGACATAGGAGAGAGGCAGGAGAGAAGGACCCGCAGCCTGTCCTGGGTCGTCCACAACCCTGCCTGATCATAATTTCTCTCCTCTGGAGCCTGTGAAAGAACACACACACACACACACACACACACACACACACACACACACACACACACACACACACACACAGACACAGACACAGACACACACACACACACACACACACACACACACACAGGACAAAATGAAGTAATTGAAACACACGTCTGCTGACCCAAGCAGTGAGCTTTATGCTTTATGCTTTATGCTTTATGCTTTATGCTCTGCTCGTGCATGGACACTCCTTCTGTCCTGTCCTTCTGTCTGTCCTTCTGTCTGTCCTTCTGTCCTGTTCTTCTGTCCAGTCCTTCTGTCCAGTCCTTCTGTCCTGTTCTTCTGTCCTGTCTTTCTGTCCTGTCTTTCTGTCCTGTCTTTCTGTCTGTGCTTCTGTCTGTCCTTCTGTCCTGTTTCTGGCTGTCCTTCTGGCTGTACTTCTGTCCAGTCCTTCTGTCCTGTTCTTCTGTCCTGTCCTTCTGTCCTGTCTTTCTGTCCTGTCCTTCTGCCCTGTCCTTCTGTCTGTCCTGGCAGGGACACAGAGGGACTGACTGACTTTAACTGGGCCGTTGTGGAGATGCGCTTTTAGATGACAGGAGCTAACAGCTGCGTTACTGCTTCACCCTCTGACGTTTTGATAGGGAGAAGTGAGCACAGCGAGGCCAGAGGACTGTTGCAGAGAGGTGCGCGTTCCAATGTTCCCACATTGTGAGTTCTAGTGTTCTGAGGTTCAAAGGTTCTAGTGCTCTAAGGTTCTAGTGCTCTAAGGTTCTAGTGTTCTGAGGTTCTAGTGTTCTGAGGTTATACGGTTCTAGTGTTCTAAGGGTCAAAGGTTCTAGTGCTCTAAGGTTCTAGTGTTCTGAGGTTCTAGTGTTCTGAGGTTCTAGTGTTCTGAGGTTCTAGTGTTCTGAGGTTATACGGTTCTAAGGTTCTAAGGTTCTAGTGTTCTGAGGTTCTGAGGTTCAAAGGTTCTAGTGTTCTGAGGTTCTACGCATCTAGTGTTCTAAGGTTCTAGTGTTCTGAGGTTCTACGGTTCTAGTGTTCTGAGGTTCTAAGGTTCTAGTGTTCTAAGGTTCTAGTGTTCTAAGGTTTTAGTGTTCTGAGGTTATAAGGTTCTAGTGTTCAGAGGTTATAACCCTAACCCTTGCTGCAGGAAAGCGGATGTACTGAACATTAGCCGTCAGTCTTACTCTGTTAACCAATTACAATCAATCTCAGCTCCCTCTAGGTATCTCATGCCTCTAGCTCCTCCCACCTTTACCCAGGAGACAAGGCTTTGACACACTCCCAGTACATGGTAATGTTTTGATGACCTTGTGGTTTTTTGTTATGGCTTTAGGGCTTGAGTCAATTAGATCCGCTTTTGCTAACGTCCGCGTTTGTTTTGACGGGGTCACAGGTGGAACTGCATTAGCGCTGTCAAATCCACAAGTGGCTGCCCGGCATTATACCTAAAGCGGGCATTGCCATTGGCTGCATGGAGTCGCATTAACAGAAATCCCATGCAGCCTTGTCTATAAATTCAAACACTGGAATATGAGATGTAATCTACACCTCCGTTAAGATGATAGAAATCCTCATTATTTAGTTGAATGATTTTTCAATTTGAGCGTAATTATTTCTATATAGCCTACACTTTCTCCTTCTGAACTTCTGACACCAGTGGAAACGGGTGGCGAAGATCAAGAGCAGCTGTTCACCGATTTGACAGCTCCAACACAGCTCCGCCCCTGACAGAGGACAAAACATCAGCTATCGCCGGTCAACACTCGATCTGATTGAGTCTAGGCCTTCGTTTGAGTTATTTTGTTGTTGGATACCTGCAGTCGTAGACGTTTAGTAAAAAAAATGTAAGTTAACTAATACTGATCGTCTTTGACAAGAGTATTTTTCTTTTGGTATCACGAATAAACATCGTAACGATTTTATTCCTTCATAATGACAAAATTATATCCTAATTTTATTAAATGTGCAATATGATTTATTTTTTTTAAGACGGAGTATATATTTTGACAACAAAGGGTCTAGTCTTTTGAGCAGTTTAACTGTTTAAATTAATCTGCTTCTGTTATTTTATCATAAAACAGGAAAGATAAGCATCATCTGAATAGATGGGTCATGAAGATTAACAGTAGGATTTGAGGAAGGAACCCACACTGTAGCAAGCCTTAGCTCTATATGACCGAAGGATGAAAAGTCTTATAAATTATGTCTTTTTTTTTTTTTTATCCAAAAGATTAACTATTATTATTATTAGACAATTGTGCATGGGATTTACTTTGATTCTTCTTTTCTGCTTTCAATGTTAAAACCACTTATCTGTAAAGAGGAAGTAAAGCAGTTGGCTGAGTTTAGTCAAATAAAACCCTGTTGTTATTGTGATAGGGGACTAAAGTCCCCTTGCATGTCAGTGAGACTGATGAGAGTGAACGTCCTGGATTGATTCTCAGCACTAGAATTGTTTCTAGAATTGATTCTGTTGATTCTTATAACTAGAATTGATTCTATTGATTCTCAGAACTAGAATTGATTCTAGAATTGATTCTGTTGATTCTTATAACTAGAATTTATTCTATTGATTCTCAGCACTAGAATTGTTTCTAGAATTGATTCTGTTGATTCTTATAACTAGAATTGATTCTATTGATTCTCAGAACTAGAATTGATTCTAGAATTGATTCTTATAACTAGAATTGATTCTATTGATTCTCAGAACTAGAATTGATTCTAGAATTGATTCTATTGATTCTAAGAAGAAAGTTGTTTTTTGAATTTATTCAGGTTGAATTCAGGGGATAATATAGGTACCTATGGTTATGTGGTTAGGAGTGATGCCTTTAAAAAGTCTTGAACAGTCCTACTGTTTGTTTACCTCAGAAGAAGATGAGGAAGAGGATGAGGGGGGGAGACAAAGGACGTTTCTTAATTGTGTTGTGTACGGAGTGACCTGACTGTTGCAATCAAAAAGAGGTGATTTATAAAACGTACCACTGCACTGTTAGTCTCTGTTGCAGGAACAGCATGCTTTTATTTTAATAACATACAATAAAAAACAAACAAACAAACAAATGGAGTATGTAAATAAATAACATTTGCTGTTATCCATTTCAAAGATGATTTATTAATTTGTTCATCAGACATGTTTTTGTTTTGAATATTTTGGTCTTTGTGAAAAAGGGACTGAAAAGTGGCAAGATTGTTATTATTATTATTTTTTTGCAATTACATTTTTAGGATCCTACTAGTTTGCATGGTCTATTGATGAAACACGTGATACAAAAGCCAGTATGAAGTGCAGTACTCCAAGCCGCTTCTGACATTGACTGGTCTGTGGATTCTGATTGGTCCTACAGTGTGTTCATGTCAAGTGCAATCCACCACAATAGAAGACATTTAAAGCAAAGAGAAGATTAAACATTTTCTAACCGTAAAACAAGGCAACTTTGTGTTGAATCTGTCTCATTCATGTATGAACCACACCAATGTACTACAGTTTTCTATATACCTACCTGACAATAACAGGCCTTCTCATTGGAGATCCATTTTCTCCCTTCCTTCAGAGCAGGGTGAGAGTGGTAATCTACCAGCAGTTTAAAGAGGCAGTACTTGGGATATTTTTTTAAAACAACATTGCATATTGGAAACCTTTATATATAGAATATATACTATTTGTAAAGATTTCTACAGAGTATAATTCAGAAACTGGTATAAATTGGTATTTTTCTAACAATTTGCACACCTGTATTTTGACAATGGATATAACATGTTTGTAATGGGTAATGTAATGCACATACGGTAACATTTGACCAAAAAAAATCATTATTTTTAATGGGTTGTAGGAGTTGATGTATTATTTGGGGGGGGGGGGGGGGGGAGAGAGAGAATGACGTGAAATACAGATTATACTTGTTTTGACTGTTTTTACCAAATAATGAGGAACTTTGTGAGACTTCTCAAAGTATGGTGTCACCCCTACTGATTTGAGCAGTCTTTTTGAGATGTATTTCTGTGTATAACAATAAAGAAGTTATGCCTTGTACACTGTCCCATCTCTATTTGATTGTGTCTTTTTTTTGCTTCAATACTCCTGTATACTAGAATGTGTCTTGGATTAGACATAGGAGGCATTATAATGTGTCTTGGATTAGACATAGGAGGCATTAGAACATGTCTTGGATTAGACAGGAGGCTTTATAATGTGTCTTGGATTAGACATCAGAGGCATTAGAATGTGTCTTGGATTAGACATCAGAGGCATTAGAACGTGTATAAGAGAGGGGGACGAGTGGAAGACTGCGGTCAACACACAACTTGGTCACTTTGAGTATTTGGTCATGCCTTTTGGTCTTACTAACGCCCCTGCTGTATTCCAGAACCTAGTCAATGACGTGCTGAGGGTTGTGATTGGACGCTTCGTTTTTATCTATTTAGATGACATCGTGATTTTTTTCTAAGGACCCTGAGGCTCACCAGCAACACGTTCGCCAAGTTCTTCAATGGCTGTTGGAGAATAAGCTTTTTGTTAAAGCTGAAAAATGTGAGTTCTATGCTGCCACTGTGTCTTTTCCTGTGTTATATTATTGCACAGGGACAGTTACGTATGGACACTGCCAAGGTCATGGCAGTCACAGAGTGGCCTGCACCCTCCATCCTGAAGCAGCTACAGCGTTTCCTGGGGTTTGCACATTTTTACAGACGTTTCATCCGCAACTACAGTCGTCTGGCAGCACCACTCACCACTCTTACATCCACCTCGACTCCGTTCCACTGGACTCCTGAGGCAGAGACAGGATTCCCTGGAACTCAAGCGTCGCTTCACCTCCGGTCCTTACTCAGCCCGACCCAGAACTCCAGTTCACCGTGGAGGTGTATGCCTCTGACACCAGGGTAGGTGCTGTTCTGTCTCAACGTTCGCCCTCTGATCAGAAGGTCCATCCATGTGCTTTCTTTCCCCGTAAACTCTCACCTGTAGAGATTAATTTTGACATTGGATTCCAGAAACAACTGGCAGTTAAGCTGGCTATGGAAGAATGTCGTCACTGGCTGGAGGGCTCTGTAATCCCCTTCATCATGTGGACCGACCATAAAAACCTGTCCTACATCCATACCGCCATACGTCTGAACTCCCGGCAAGCCAGGTGGGCCTTGTTCTTCGGAAGATTCAATTTCACACTCACTTATCGCCCCGGTTCGAAGAATACCGAGACTGATGCCCTCTCTCGCCAGTTCACCACTGACAACACGGGTACCGAGCCAGAAGCCATTGTGCCATCCACCGGCATCGTTGCCGCCGTCACCTGGGAGATCGAGTCCCGTATCCGCCAGGCTCAGCAGAACCAGCCTGACCGGGGTACCGGTCCTAGTAATGCTCTGTTTGTTCCGGATTGTGTTTGCTCTGATGTTCTTCAGTGGGGCCATTCTAGCCACCTCACCTGTCACCCTGGTATGAACCGGACCCTTGCCTTCCTGCGTCAGCGCTTTTGGTGGCCCACCATGGAGAGAGATGTCTGGGAGTTTGTCTCTTTGTGCCCAGAACAAAACCTCCACCAAATCCACTTCCGGTTTGATCCGCCCTCTTCCCATACCCAGTCGCCCCTGGTCACACATAGCTCTGGACTTCGTCACTGGCCTTCCCCCGTCTAACGGTAACTCCATCATCCTCACCATTATTGACAGGTTTTCCAAAATGGCTTACTTCATTCCCCTCTCCAAGCTCCCGTCGTCCAGGGAGACTGCAGACCTGTTAGTATCCCATGTGTTTCGTCTGCATGGCATCCCCACTGACATTGTTTCCGACAGAGGACCCCAGTTTACCTCCCAGGTATGGAGAACCTTCTGTTCTGCTCTTGGTATCGATATCAGTCTTTCTTCTGGATATCACCCCCAGACCAACGGCCAGACCGAACGGGCCAACCAAGAGATGGAGACTGCCCTACGCTGCGTGACTTCTGCTAACCCTTCCTCCTGGAACGCTCAGCTTCCCTGGGTTGAATATGCCCACAACACCCTCACCCACTCCTCGTCAGGTATGTCACCCTTCGAGTGTGATCAGGGTTACCAACCCCCCTTGTTCCCCGCCCAATAGGTTGAGGTAGCGGTTCCCTCTGTCCAGGACCATGTGCGTCGTTGTCACCAGACTTGGAGGAAGGCCCGGGCTGCCCTTCTTTGTGTCTCCGACTGGACCCAGTCCCAAGACAACCGTCGATCGGGCCTCAGCTCCAGTCTATACCCCAGGTAAAAAAAGTATGGCTCTCATAGAAGGACCTGCCATTGAAGGTGGCATCGAAGAAACTTTCCCACGATTCATTGGTCCATTTGAGATTAATCGTGTCATTAACCCCTTTGCTGTGCACCTGAAACTCCCAGACTCTCTTAACCTGTTATGGCTAGGGGGCAGTATTTTCACGGCTGGATAAAAAAACGTACCCGATTTAATCAGATTATTAGTCCTGCCCAGAAACTAGAATATGCATATAATTATTAGCTTTGGATAGAAAACACTCCAAAGTTTCTAAAACTGTTTGAATGGTGTCTGTGAGTATAACAGAACTCATTTGGCAGGCCAAAACGTGAGAAGATTCTGTACAGGAAGTACCCTGTCTGACCATTTCTTGAACTTCTTTGCCATCTCTATCCATTACAAAGGATCTCTGCTCTAACGTGACACTTCCTACGTCTTCCATAGGCTCTCAGAGCCCGGGAAAAACCTGAATGTCGTCATTCCAGCCCCAGGCTGAAACACATTGGGGCTTAGGCGCGTGCACTGGCCGCCCCCGTCTTTGTGTTTTTTCCTCTGTTTACCGAAAAGGAGATTCCCGGTCGGAATATTATCGCTTTTTTACGAGATAAATTGCATAAAAATTGATTTTAAACAGCGGTTGACATGCTTCGAAGTACGGTAATGGAATATTTAGAATTTTTTTGTCACGAAATGCGCCATGCGCGCCACCCTGATTTACCATTTCGGATAGTTTCTGGAACGCACGAACAAAACGCCACTATTCGGATATAACGATGGAATATTTGGGACCAAACCAACATTTGTTATTGAAGTAGCAGTCCTGGGAGTGCATTCTGACGAAGACAACAAAAGGTAATCAAACTTTTGTAATAGTAAATCTGATTTTGGTGAAGGCTAAACTTGCCGGGTGTCTAAATAGCTAGCCCGTGATGGCTGGGCTATGTACTTAGAATATTGCAAAATGTGCTTTCACCAAAAAGCTATTTTAAAATCGGACATATCGAGTGCATAGAGGAGTTCTGTATCTATAATTCTTAAAATAATTGTTATGCTTTTTGTGAACGTTTATCGTGAGTAATTTAGTAAATTGTATGCTAGTTCTGAACGTCACATGCTAATGTAAAAAGCTGTTTTTTGATTTAAATATGAACTTGATTGAACAAAACATGCATGTATTGTTTAACCTCTATGGGCTAGGTGGGACGCAAGCGTCCCACCCGTGGTGCACTCCATCAACAGCAGGTGCATTTCAAGAGCGGCAAATTTGAATCCAAATAAATGTCAAAATTCAAATTTTTCAAACATACAACTATTTTACACCCTTTGAAAGATAAACATCTCCTTAATCTAACCACGTTTTACGATTTCAAAAAGGTTTTACGGCGAAAGCATAAATTTAGAGTATGTTAGGACAGTACATTTACAAGAGTTGTGTGTAATGTTGTGCCAATTCAAAGACAGGCGTCACCAAAACCATAAAATCAGCTAAAATTATGCACTAACCTTTTACAATCTCCAACAGATGACACTCCTAGGACATTATGTTAGACAATGCATGCATTTTTAGTTCTATCAAGTTCATATTTATATCCAAAAACAGCGTTTTACTGTGGCGTTGATGTTCAGGAAATCGTTTCCCTCCAATAACCGGCATTCAAGTCAGCACCACAAATTAAATAATTAAAATTAGAAAACATTGGTAAAATATTATATTGTCATTTAAAGAATTATAGATTTACATCTCTTGAACGCAATCAACTTGCCAGATTTAAAAATAACCTTACTGGGAAATCACACTTTGCAATAATCTGAGCACTGCGCCCAGAAAAATACGCGTTGCGATACAGACTAGCCGCCATGTTGGGGAGATCTAAAATCGAAAATACTATGTAAATAATCCATTACCTTTGATTCTCTTCATCAGATGTCACTTCCAGGTATCACAGGTCCATAACGAATGTAGTTTTGTTCAAAAAAGCTCATCATTTATGTCCAAAAATCTCCGTCTTGTTAGCACATGATCTAAGCCCGCCGGACTTCACTTCATGAACGAGGGGAAAAAATATATTTACGTTCGTTCAAACATGTCAAACATTGTATAGCATAAATCATTAGGGCCTTTTTTAACCAGAACATGAATAATATTCAAGGTGGACGAATGCATTCTCTTTTAGAACGTATTGGAACGAGGGTACCCAACATGAACTCGCGCGCCAGGTGTCTAATGGGCCATCATCGTTCCATGGCTCTTGTTCGGTCAGATCTCCCTCCAGAAGACTCAAAACACTTTGTAAAGGCTGGTGACATCTAGTGGAAGCAATAGGAAGTGCCAAAATATTCCTCAGCCCTGTGTTTTTCAATGGCATAGGTTTAAAGGTAATACAACACATCAGGTATCCACTTCCTGTCAGAATCTGTCTCAGGGTTTTGCCTGCCAAATGAGTTCTGTTATACTCACAGACACCATTCAAACAGTTTTAGAAACTTTAGGGTGTTTTCTATCCATATATAATAAGTATATGCATATTCTAGTTACTGGGTAGGATTAGTAACCAGATTAAATCGGGTAAATTTTTTTATCCAGCCGTGCAAATACTGCCCCCTAGCCCTAACAGGATAACATAATGTCCTAGGTGTGTCATCTGATGAAGATCATCAAAGGTTAGTGCTGCATTTAGCTGTCTTCTGGGTTTTTGTGACATTATATGCTAGCTTGAAAAATGGGTGTCTGATTATTTCTGGCTTGGTACTCTGCTGACATAATCTAATGTTTTGCTTTCGCTGTAAAGCCTTTTTGAAATCGGACAGTGTGGTTAGATTAACGAGAGTCTTGTCTTTAAAATGCTGTGAAATAGTCATATGTTTTGAAAAATTGAAGTTTTCGGATTTTAGAGGAATTTGTATTTCGCGCCACGCCCATCATTGGATATTGGAGCAGGTGTTCCGCTAGCGGAACGTCTAGATGTAAGAGGTTAACCTCTCTAGGGCAGGCGGGACGAATTCGTCCCACCTACGTAACAGCCAGTTGAATCCTGTGGCGCGATTTTCAAATACCTTAGAAATGCTGTTACACCATCTGGCAGCTTTTGGACGTGCGCCGTCGGGGTCACGGCTGGTAGTACCTGGTGGACTGGGAGGGATACGGGCCTGAGGTCAGTTAAGATCACCACTTTATGTAATAAATGTGAAATGTCAGAATAATAGTAGAGAGAATGATTTATTTCAGCTTTTATTTCTTTCATCACTTTCCCAGTGGGTCAGAAGTTTACATATACTCAATTAGTATTTGGTAGCATTGCCTTTAAATTGTTTAATTTGGGTCAAACATTTCGGGTAGCCTTTCACAAGCTTCCCACAATAAGTTGGGTGAATTTTGGCCCATTCCTCCTGACAGAGCTGGTGTAACTGAGTCAGGTTTGTAAGCCTCCTTGCTCGCACATGCTTTTTCAGTTCTTCCCACAATTTTCTAAGGATTGAGGTCAGGGCTTTGCGATGGCTTCTCCAATACCTTGATTTTGTTGTCCTTAAGCTATTTTGCCACACCTTTGGAAGTATGCTTGGGGTCATTGTCCATTTGGAAGACCCATTTGCGACCAAGCTTTAACTTCCTGACTGATTTCTTGAGATGTTGCTTCTGTATATCCCCATAATTTTCCTCCCTCATGATGCCATCTATTTTGTGAAGTGCACCAGTTCCTCCTGCAGCAAATCACCCCCACAACATGATGCTGCCACCCCCGTGCTTCATGGTTGGGATGGTGTTCTTCGGCTTGCAAGCCTCCCCCTTTTTCCTCCAAATATAATGATGGTCACTATGGCCAAACAGTTCTATTTTTGTTTCATCAGACCAGAGGACATTTCTCCAAAAAGTACGATCTTTGTCCCCATGTGCAGTTGAAAACTGTAGTCTGGCTTTCTTATGGCGGTTTTGGAGCAGTGGCTTCTTCCTTGCTGAGCTGCCTTTCAGGTTATGTCGATATAGGACTCGTTTTACTGTGGATATAGATACTTTTGTACCCATTTCCTCCAGCATCTTCACAAGGTCCTATGCTGTTGTTCTGGGATTGATTTGGATATACAGTATATACATATACACTACCTTTCAAAAGTTTGGTCCTTGTTTTTGAAAGAAAAGCACATTTTTTGGTCCATTAAAATAACATCAAATTCATCAGAAATACAGTGTAGACATTGTTAATGTCATAAATGACTACTGTAGTTGGAAACGGCCGATTTTTTATGGAATATCTACATAGGCGTACAGAGGCCCATTATCAGCAACCATCACTCCTGTGTTCCAATGGCACATTGTGTAAGCTAATCCAACTTTATAATTTTAAAAGGCTAATTGATTAGAAAACCTTCTGCAATTATGTTAGCACAGCTGAAAACTGTTGTTCTGTTTGAAGAAGCAATAAAACTGGCCTTCTTTAGACTAGTTGAGTATCTGGAGCATCAGCAATTGTGGGTTCGATTTTGCCAAGAAACTGAAGATCTCGTACAACGCTGTGTACTACTCCCTTCACAGAACAGCGCAAACTGGCTCTAACCAGAACAGAAAGAGGAGTGGGAGGCCCTCCCCATCTCCCCATCCTCCCTCCACATGTCCCCATCATCCCTCCCCATCTCCCCATCTCCCCATCCTCCTTCCACATGTCCCCATCATCCCTCCCCATCTCCCCATCTCCCCATCCTCCCTCCCCATCCTCCCTCCCCATCTCCCCATCCTCCCTCCCCATCCCCCCATCCTCCCTCCCCATCCTCCCTCCCCCTCCCCCATCCTCCCTCCCTCCCCATCCACCCATCCTCCCTCCCCATCCTCCCTCCCCATCTCTCCACCCTCCCTCCCCATCCTCCCTCCCCATCCCCCCATCCTCCCTCCCCATCCTCCCTCCCCATCTCCCCATCCTCCCTCCCCATCCTCCCTCCCCACCTCCATCCTCCCTCCCCATCCCCACTCCCCATCCTCCCTCCCCATCCCCCATCCTCCCTCCCCATCTCTCCACCCTCCCTCCCCATCCTCCCTCCCCATCTCTCCACCCTCCCTCCCCATCTCTCCACCCTCCCTCCCCATCTCCCCATCCCCCCACCCTCCCTCCCCATCTCTCCACCCTCCCCACCCTCCCTCCCCATCTCTCCAATCCTCCCTCCCCATCCCCCCTCCCTATCTCTCCACCCTCCCTCCCCATCCTCCCTCCCCATCTCTCCACCCTCCCTCCCCATCCTCCCTCCCCATCTCTCCACCCTCCCTCCCTGTCTCTCCTTCCTCCTTCCTCCCTCCCCATCCCCCCATCCTCCCTCCCCATCTCCCCATCCCCCATCCTCCCTCCCCATCTCTCTATCCTCCCTCCCCATCTCCCCATCCTCCCTCCCCATCTCTCCACCCTCCCTCCCTGTCTCTCCATCCTCCCTCCCCATCCTCCCTCCTCCCTCCCCATCTCTCCACCCTCCCTCCCCATCTCCCCATCCCCCCACCCTCCCTCCCCATCTCTCCACCCTCCCCACCCTCCCTCCCCATCTCTCCAATCCTCCCTCCCCATCCCCCCTCCCTATCTCTCCACCCTCCCTCCCCATCCTCCCTCCCCATCTCTCTATCCTCCCTCCCCATCTCCCCATCCTCCCTCCCCATCTCTCCACCCTCCCTCCCTGTCTCCCCATCCTTCCTTCAGGCTCTCTCATGTCTCAGTCAGTCTAGAATTCTGCCCTGGTTCCATTCAGGCTCTCTCATGTCTCAGTCAGTCTTAACCCCATAGTTAACCCAATGTAGTGTTCGTATTAAAAGGGGCAATCTGCAATTTCTACATCCATTTTATTCACCTTTAAAATGTATGATACGTACCCATTGATTCCTAAAGAATATAACTTATAAAAATGCCTCAGGAGCAGAGTTTACAGATCATTATGTCTGCTGTAACGTTTGCGGTAGTGGGTGTGGAGTCAGGAAACAGGAAACAGGAGTAGTTGCTAACGGGCTTTTAAATGAACTGCACCGTAAAAGAAAAGTACACCCACGAAAAACACAACTGGGTGTGATCCAAAACACACAATGATCCGACAACACGTACCACTGCATAAACAACAGTCAACAACAGAAAGTAAGCCCGCACACAGAACAGGTGGGGAAACGGGCTTAAATACTCAACTAAACACTAATCATACACAGGTGCAGACAATCAAAACAAAACCAACAGAAAAGGGAAAAAGGAGATCGGTGGCAGCTAGTAGGCCGGTGACGACGACCACCGAGCGCCACCCGGACAGGGAGAGGAGTCACCCTCGGTAGGAGTCAGGGAGAGGAGTCACCCTCGGCAGGAGTCAGGGGAGAGGAGTCACCCTCGGCAGGAGTCAGGGGAGAGGAGTCACCCTCGGCAGGAGTCAGGGAGAGGAGTCACCCTCGGCAGGAGTCGGGTGAGGAGTCACCCTCGGCAGGAGTCAGGGAGAGGAGTCACCCTCGGCAGGAGTCAGGGGAGAGGAGTCACCCTCGGCAGGAGTCAGGGAGAGGAATCACCCTCGGCAGGAGTCGGGGAGAGGAGTCACCCTCGGCAGGAGTCGGGGAGAGGAGTCACCCTCGGCAGGAGTCGGGGAGAGGAGTCACCCTCGGCAGGAGTCAGGGAGAGGAGTCACCCTCGGCAGGAGACAGGGAGAGGAGTCACCCTCGGTAGGAGTCGTGACGTATGCCTATGTTTTGGTAGTGTTTTCCTGCTTTCAACCTCACTGGTATTTCTAAAATATTGGGACTTCCCCTGCAATAAAGGTGAAATAAAGATAAATAATATATATATTACTTTTTAGGAAATAGGAAGTGATCAGAAATGGAATTGATCATTCTGACAGGGGGAATGAATCAGTTGTGCAGTGGGTGTGTTTTGGCTGAGGCGTCAGGTTTGTGTGTGTGTGTGTGTGTGTGTGTGTGTGTGTGTGTGTGTGTGTGTGTGTGTGTGTGTGGGGGGGGGGGGGGGGGGGGGGCTATGTGAGTAAAGGGAGCTCTGCTATAGGGGCCCACTATGACAGGGCCGTCCTAAAATAGAGCGAAGCAGAAGCAGCTGCAGTGGGGGTGTTATCTGAGGACGTTCAAAGTAGCCGCCAACACACACACACACACACACACCACACACACACACACACACACACACACACACACACACACACACACACACACACACACACACACACACACACACACACACACACACCCACCTTCCAATCTCACTCTTCTAATGGTCGAGTAGGGCCCCTGGAAGGTCTGATTGTGTGTGTGTGTAATGGGCAGTAATATTTGTAGAATATACAGTATATATGATGTTAAAAATATCTCACATGTGACTCGTAATGAGACTAAGCAATTAGCCAATTAAAATGTTGATCTGACTCCATAAAGATAATTTAAACATACAAGAAAGCATGAGGCAATGAGTTGGCGTTGACGAGCAAGAATTAGTCTGAGAATTGTCTATATCAAAAGGCAGATATGTAATTAACATTGTACAACGAGTGGATTCACATACATGGCATATAAAGCTTAAGTTACAAGGCATTAACAACTATTACAAAGCATACTTCAAGGCATATAGATCCTGAAGTTAATTTACAGGACAAAGCATGAACAAACAGATGATTATAAAGGCCAGAGACCTAGAAGTCTAGGAAATGAGAATTGATCATCCTTCCTCCACGCTGGATAAGAGAGAGAGTGTCACGATTCCGTAAGGCAGGAGGAAAAGGCAGAGTCAAACGCAGGAGACGTAGTCCAGTAGTGCCGTAGAACGGTATATTTATTGCACCGAAAAACCCACTCGGCGTAACAAAAGGGCATTGGGTGTGCCCAGAGACCCCACGGGAACACAGTAAACCCCGAGAAAACAAAGATACGCACGGGGCGCAGCCCGGCAAATATAACATTCCTCTTGCGAGAATCCGCTGGGGAAAAATGTGCAAAAACACTGAACGTTCACAGACCTGCCCGCTGACGAATAAACAATCCCGCACAAAACACAAACCAAAAGGAACAAATTAAATACCCCCCCTACTAATTACAGAAAAGGAAACAGGTGCGGATAAACAGACAAAACACAACGAACACAGAACATAGACCGGTGGCAGCTAGTAGACCGGCGATGACCACCGCCGAGCGCCGCCCGGCCGAGGAGGGGCACCATTTTCTGTGGATACTGTGACAGTACCCCTCCCCTGACGCGCGGCTCCCGCAGCGCGCCGACGCCGGCCTCGGGGACGGCCCGGAGGGCGAGGCGCCGGCCGGTCCGGACGGAGACGATGGAACTCCTGGAGCATAGTGGGATCCAAAATGTCCCCCACCGGAACCCAGCACGTCTCCTCCGGACCGTACCCCTCCCAGTCCACGAGGTACTGCAGGCCCCCTACCCGACGCCGGGAGTCCAGGATGGCCCGGACTGTGTACGCCGGGGCCCCCCCGATGTCCAGGGGGGGCGGAGGGACCTCCCGCACCTCAGCGTCCTGTAGTGGACCAGCTACCACCGGCCTCCCTAAACGGGAGTCTCACTGCGGTGGCGGTCAGCGCTCTCTTTCTGTCGACCTATCGCTCGCCTCAGGCATTCATGGACAGCCCTCCAGGTCTCCTGAGAGCGCTGTACCCATTCCTCCACCGCAGGAGCCTCCGTCTGGCTCTGCTGCCAGGGCACCAGGACCGGCTGATAACCTAACACAACCTGAAAAGGTGACAGGTTAGTAGAGGAGTGGCGCTGAGAGTTCTGGGCCATCTCGGCCCATGGCACGAACCTCGCCAACTCCCCTGGCCGGTCCTGGCAATACGACCGCAGGAACCTGCCCACATCCTGGTTAATGCGCTCTACCTGCCCATTACTCTCGGGGTGAAAACCCGAGGTCAGGCTGACCGAGACCACCAGCCTCTCCATAAACGACCTCCACACGCTGGAAGTAAACTGGGGGACCCCGATCAGATACGATGTCCTCGGGCACCCTGTAGTGCCGGAAGACATGGGTGAATAGGGCCTCCGCGGTCTGTAGGGCCATAGGAAGACCGGGTAATGGGAGCAGACGGCGGGACTTCGAGAACCGATCCACAACGACCAGGATGGTAGTGTTCCCCTGAGATGGCGGGAGATCCGTAAGGAAATCCACCAAGAGGTGGGACCAAGGTCGCTGTGGAACGGGGAGGGGCTGGAATTTCCCCCGAGGCAGGTGCCTAGGAGCCTTGCACTGGGCGCACACCGAACAGGAAGAGACATAGTGTCTTACATCCTCAGCCAAGGTGGGCCACCAGTACTTTCCTTTCAGGCCTCGCACTGTCCATTCCACTCCAGGATGACCCGAGTAGGGTAGAGTATGAGCCCATCGGATCAGGCGATCGCGAACACCAAGCGGAACGAACTTCAGACCCGCGGGACATTAAGGTGGAGTGGGTTCTGACCGACCCGCCCGCTCGATGTCCGCATCCACCTCCCATACCACCGGTGCCACCGGACAGGACGCCGGGAGTATGGGAGTCGGATCGATGGTCAAATCAAATCAAATCAAATGTATTTATATAGCCCTTCGTACATCAGCTGATATCTCAAAGTGCTGTACAGAAACCCAGCCTAAAACCCCAAACAGCAAGCAAAGCATGTGAAAGAAGCACCGTGGCTAGGAAAAACTCCCTAGGAAAAACTCCCTAGAAAGGCCAAAAACCTAGGAAGAAACCTAGAGAGGAACCAGGCTATGAGGGGTGGCCAGTCCTCTTCTGGCTGTGCAGGGTGGATATTATAACAGAACATGGTCAAGATGTTAAAATCTTCATAAATGACCAGCATGGTCAAATAATAATAATCATAGTAGTTGTCGAGGGTGCAACAAGCACGTCCGGTGAACAGGTCAGGGTTCCATAGCCGCAGGCAGAACAGTTGAAGCTGGAGCAGCAGCACGGCCAGGTGGACTGGGGACAGCAAGGAGTCATCATACCAGGTAGTCCTGAGGCATGGTCCTAGGGCTCAGGTCCTCCGAGAGAAAGACAGAAAGAGAGAAAGAGAGAATTAGAGAGAGCATATTTAAATTCACACAGGACACCGGATAAGACAAGAGAAATACTCCAGATGTAACAGACTGACCCTAGCCCCCCGACACATAAACTACTGCAGCATAAATACTGGAGGCTGAGACAGGAGGGATCAGAAGACACTGTGGCCCCATCCGATGATACCCCCGGACAGGGCCAAACAGGCAGGATATAACCCCACCCACTTTGCCAAAGCACAGCCCCCACACCACTAGAGGGATGTCTCCAACCACCAACTTACCGTCCTAAGACAAGGCCGAGTATAGCCCACAACGATCTCCGCCATGGCACAACCCAAGGGGGGGCGCCAACCCAGACAGGAAGACCCTGTCAGTGACTCAACCCACTCAAGTGACGCATCCCTCCCATGGACGGCATGGAAGAACACCAGTAAGCCAGTGACTCAGCCCCTGTAAAAGGGTTAGAGGCAGAGAATCCCAGTGGAAAGAGGGGAACCGGCAAGGCAGAGACAGCAAGGGCGGTTCGTTGCTCCAGCCTTTCCGTTCACCTTCACACTCCTGGGCCAGACTATACTTAATCATAGGACCTACTGAAGAGATAAGTCTTCAGTAAAGACTTATTAAAGGTTGAGACTGAGTCTGCGTCTCTCACATTGGTAGGCAGACCATTCCATAAAAATGGAGCTCTATAGGAGAAAGCCCTACCTCCAGCCGTTTGCTTAGAAATTCTAGGGACAATTAGGAGGCCTGCGTCTTGTGACCGTAGCGTACGTGTAGGTATGTACGGCAGGACCAAATCGGAAAGATAGGTAGGAGCAAGCCCATGTAATGCTTTGTAGGTTAGCAGTAAAACCTTGAAATCAGCCCTTGCCTTAACAGGAAGCCAGTGTAGGGAGGCTAGCACTGGAGTAATATGATCAAATTTTTTGGTTCTAGACAGGATTCTAGCAGCCATATTTAGCACTAACTGAAGTTTGTTTAGTGCTTTATCCGGGTAGCCGGAAAGTAGAGCATTGCAGTAGTCCAGCCTAGAAGTAACAAAAGCATGGATTAATTTTTCTGCGTCATTTTTGGACAGAAAGTTTCTGATTTTTGCAATGTTACGTAGATGGAAAAAAGCTGTCCTTGAAACAGTCTTGATATGTTCTTCAAAAGAGAGATCAGGGTCCAGAGTAACGCCGAGGTCCTTCACAGTTTTATTTGAGACGACTGTACAACCATCCAGATTAATTGTCAGATTCAACAGAACATCTCTTTGTTTCTTGGGACCTAGAACAAGCATCTCTGTTTTGTCCGAGTTTAAAAGTAGAAAGTTTGCAGCCATCCACTTCTTTATGTCTGAAACACAGGTTTTTAGCGAGGGCAATTTTGGGGCTTCACCATGTTTCATTGAAATGAACAGCTGTGTGTCGTCCGCATAGCAGTGAAATTTAACATTATGTTTTCGAATGACATCCCCAAGAGGTAAAATATATAGTGAAAACAATAGTGGTCCTAAAACGGAACCTTGAGGAACACCGAAATTTACAATTGATTTGTCAGAGGACAAACCATTCACAGAGACAAACTGATATCTTTCCGACAGATAAGATCTAAACCAGGCCAGAACTTGTCCATGTAGACCAATTTGGGTTTCCAATCTCTCCAAAAGAATGTGGTGATCGATGGTATCAAAAGCGGCACTAAGATCTAGGAGCACGAGGACAGATGCAGAGCCTCGGTCTGACGTCATTAAAAGGTAATTTACCACCTTCACAAGTGCAGTCTCAGTGCTATGATGGGGTCTAAAACCAGACTGAAGCGTTTCGTATACATTGTTTGTCTTCAGGAAGGCAGTGAGTTGCTGTGCAACAGCTTTTTCTAAAATTTTTGAGAGGAATGGAAGATTCGATATAGGCCGAAAGTTTTTTATAATTTCTGGATCAAGATTCGGCTTTTTCAAGAGAGGCTTTATTACTGCCACTTTTAGTGAGCTTGGTACACATCCGGCGGATAGAGAGCCGTTTATTATGTTCAACATAGGAGGGCCAAGCACAGGAAGCAGCTCTTTCAGTAGTTTAGTTGGAATAGGGTCCAGTATGCAGCTTGAGGGTTTGGAGGCCATGATTATTTTCATCATTGTGTCAAGAGATATAGTACTAAAACACTTTAGTATCTCCCTTGATCCTAGGTCCTGGCAGAGTTGTGTAGACTCAGGACAATGGGGCTTTGGAGGAATACCCAGATTTAAAGAGGAGTCTGTAATTTGCTTTCTAATGATCATGATCTTTTCCTCAAAGAAGTTCATAAATTTATTACTGCTGAAGTGAAACGTAATAAAATGGTGGTCCGATAGTCCAGGATTATGAGGAAAAACATTAAGATCCACAACATTTATTCCATGGGACAAAACTAGGTCCAGAGTATGACTGTGGCAGTGAGTAGGTCCAGAGACATGTTGGACAAAACCCACTGAGTCGATGATGGCTCCGAAAGCCTTTTGGAGTGGGTCTGTGGACTTTTCCATGTGAATGTTAAAGTCACCAAAAATTAGAATATTATCTGCTATGACTACAAGATCCGATAGGAATTCAGGGAACTCAGTGAGGAACACTGCATATGGCCCAGGAGGCCTGTAAACAGTAGCTATAAAAAGTGAGTGAGTAGGCTGCATAGATTTCATGACTAGAAGCTCAAAAGACGAAAACGTCATTGTTTTTTTTTTGTAAATTGAAATTTGCTATCGTAAATGTTAGCAACACCTCCGCCTTTGCCAGATGCACGGGGGGTATGGTCACTAGTGTAACCAGGGGGTGAGGCCTCATTTAACACAGTAAATTCATCAGGCTTAAGCCATGTTTCAGTCAGGCCAATCACATCAAGATTATGATCAGTGATTAGTTCATTGACTATAACTGCCTTGGAAGTGAGGGATCTAACATTAAGTAATCCAATTTTGAGATGTGAGGTATCACAATCTCTTTCAATAATGGCAGGAATGGAGGAGGTCTTTATACTAGTGAGATTGCTAAAGCGAACACCGCCATTTTTAATTTTGCCCAACCTAGATCGAGGCACAGACACGGTCTCAATGGGGAAAGCTGAGCTGACTACGCTGACTGTGCTAGTGGCAGACTCCACTAAGCTGTCAGGCTGGCTAACAGCCTGCTGCCTGGCCTGCACCCTATTTCATTGTGGAGCTAGAGGAGTTAGAGCCCTGTCTATGTTCGTAGATAAGATGAGAGCACCCCTCCAGCTAGGATGGAGTCCGTCACTCCTCAACAGGCCAGGCTTGGTCCTGTTTGTGGGTGAGTCCCAGAAAGAGGGCGAATTATCTACAAATTCTATCTTTTGGGAGGGGCAGAAAACAGTTTTCAACCAGCGATTGAGTTGTGAGACTCTGCTGTAGAGCTCATCACTCCCCCTAACTGGGAGGGGGCCAGAGACAATTAATCGATGCCGACACATCTTTATAGCTGATTTACACGCTGAAGCTATGTTGCGCTTGGTGACCTCTGACTGTTTCATCCTAACATCGTTGGTGCCGACGTGGATAACAATATCTCTATACTCTCTACACTCGCCAGTTTTAGCTTTAGCCAGCACCGTCTTTAGATTAGCCTTAACGTCGGTAGCCCTGCCCCCTGGTAAACAGTGTATGATCGCTGGATGATTAGTTTTAAGTCTAATACTGCGGGTAATGGAGTCGCCAATGACTAGGGTTTTCAATTTGTCAGAGCTAATGGTGGGAGCCATCGGCGTCTCA
Organism: Salmo salar; assembly: GCF_965601325.2. Taxonomy (NCBI): domain Eukaryota; kingdom Metazoa; phylum Chordata; class Actinopteri; order Salmoniformes; family Salmonidae; genus Salmo; species Salmo salar. The sequence continues at coordinate 87,652,031 of NC_138309.1, read as the reverse complement.
GACCCCACAACGGGAGGAGTAGAGACCAGAGAAGTCTCGGCCTCCGACTCCGACTCGCTTAATGGGGAGAACCGTTTGAAAGTTTCTGTCGGCTGAATAAGCGACACCGGTTGAACATTCCTACAGCGTTTCCCTCCAGAAGCCATGAGAAAGATGTCCGGCTGCGGGGACCGTGCGAGGGGGTTTATACTAACGTTACTATCTGTACTTACTGGTGGCACAGACGCTGTTTCATCCTTTCCTACACTGAAATTACCTTTGCCTAACGATTGCGTCTGAAGCTGGGCTTGCAGCACAGCTATCCTTGCCGTAAGGCGATCGTTCTCCTGTATATTATAAGTACAACGACTGCAATTAGAAGGCATCATGTTAATGTTACTTAGCTTCGGCTGTTTGAAGTCCTGACGAACCATGTCCAGATAAAACCTCCGGGGTGAAAAATTTGAATGAAAAAAGTTGAGTGAGGGAAAAAGTAAAAATATATACGGTAATGAAAAAGTAAAAAACCGTCAGGTAGCAAAGTAAGATCGGCAACAAAACGCACAGCAGCGTAAACAAGTCTGCAAGTTGTGACCGGAAACAGGAAACCGGAAACTGTTCACCTCTGAGGACCACCTCCTCAGAGTCGTAGAGACGTGACAGTGCGTCGGCCTTCCGGTTCCAAGACCCCGGAATGTAGGAAAGGGTGAATTGGAACCTCGTAAAGAACATGGCCCACCACACATTAAGTCTCCTCGCTGCCCGGATGTACTCCAGGTTACGGTGGTCGGTCCAGATGAGAAAAGGGTGACGTGCCCCCTCAAGCCAATGTCTCCACACTGTCAAAGCCTTGACCACGGCCAACAACTCCCTGTCCCCCACGTCATCGTTGCGCTCCGCCGGACTCAGCTTCTTAGAAAAGAATGCACAGGGGCGGAGCTTCGGAGGAGCGCCCGAGCGCTGCGACAGCACTGCTCCGACCCCAGCCTCGGACGCGTCCACCTCTACTATGAATGGCAAAGAGGGATCCGGATGTGCCAGCACCGGAGCGTCGGTAAACAGAACCTTCAGACGACGGAAGGCTCTGTCCGCCTCTGCCGACCACCGCAGTCGCACCGGACCCCCCTTCATCAGTGAGGTAATGGGAGCTGCCACCTGACCAAAACCCCGGATAAACCTCCGGTAATAATTGGCGAACCCCAAGAACCGCTGCACCTCCTTCACCGTGGTAGGGGTCGGCCAATTACGCACGGCCGTAAAGCGATCACATTCCATCACCACCACTGTGGTGGAAATGCGATATCCCAGGAAAGTTTGGAGAACTCACATTTCTCAGCCTTGACGTATAGGTTATGCTCCAGCAGCTGCCCAAGCCGCCCAAGCACTTTGCGCACCAGAGCCACATGCGCGGCGCGTGTGGCGGAGTAGATCAGAATGTCATCGATGTACACCACCACACCCTGTCCGAGCATGTCTCTGAGAACCTTGTCCACAAAGGATTGGAAGACAGCGGGAGCATTTTTTAACCCATATTGCATGACGAGGTACTCATAATGGCCAGATGTGGTACTAAATGCGGTTTTCCCCTCGTCTCCCCCTCGGATACGTACCAGGTTATACACGCTCCTGAGATCTAGTTTGGTGAAGAAGCGCGCCCCGTGAAATGACTCCACCGCCGTAGCAATGAGCGGTAGCGGGTAACTGAACCCCACTGTGATCGAATTTACACCTCTATAGTCAATGCACCGGCGCAGACCTCCCTCCTTCTTCTTCACAAAAAAGAAGCTCGAGGAGACAGGGGATTTAGAGGGCCGAATGTATCCCTGTCTCAAGGACTCAGCGACATATGTTTCCATAGCCACTGTCTCCTCCTGAGACAGAGGATACACGTGGCTTTTAGGAAGGACCGCGTCAGCCTGGAGGTTTATCGCACAATCTCCCTGTCGATGGGGTGGTAATTGGGTCGCCTTCGTCTTACTGAAGGCGATAGCCAAATCGGCATATTCAGAGGGAATGTGCACAGTAGAGACTTAGTCTGGACTCTCCACCGTGGTTGCACCGATGGAAACTCCTATACACCTACCTGAGCACTCCCTCGACCACCCCTTAAGAGCCCTCTGTCACCACGAAATCTGAGGGTTGTGAGTGGCTAGCCAGGGGATTCCCAGTACCACTGGAAACGTCCCCCCCATGTCGTCATAACCAGTGGTACAGTAACCTCCCCCACTTGGCCGGACCCTAGCGGTTGACTGTCTAGGGCGTGCACAGGGAAGGGGTGGTCCAGCTGAACCAGGGGAATCCCTAACCTTTTAGCGACCCCACGGTCCATAAAACTCCCAGCTGCACCTGAATCGACTAGTGCCTTATACTGGAAGTGAGGGGAAAACTCAGGAAAACAAACTGAAATGTACAGATGGTCAACAGGGGGCTCTGGGTGTGGCTGGTGCTGACTCACCTGGGGGGTCGATGTAGTGCTCTGCCTGCCATCCAAACTCCCGGGGGGACCCCTCCAGCACCGGTCCGTAGTGTGTCCTCTGCGCCCGCAGTGGGTGCAGGAGAGGCCCCTCCCCCCGGTCCTCCTTGATGCAGCTCCTCCTATCTCCATGGGCTGTGGAGCAGGAGGGCTGGGAGGTGGAACGAACAGGCCCCGACTGGAACGTCCCCGGGCAGCCAGCAGGTTGTCCAGTATGATGGATAAATCCACCAGCTGGTCCAGTGTGATGGCGTGGTCCCTGCAGGCCAGCTCCCGGCGGACATCCTCTCGGAGACTGCAGCGATAAGAATCCATCAGGGCCCGCTCATTCCACCCCGACCCCGCGGCGAGAGTCCTGAACTCCAGGGCGAAGTCCTGAGTGCTCCTTGTCCCCTGTCTTAAGTGAAACAATCGCTCACCCGCCGCCTTGCCCTCCGGGGGATGATCGAATACCGCCCGGAAGCGGCGGGTGAACTCCGGGTAGTCACCCCGAGCCGAGTCTGGGCCATCCCAAACCGTGTTGGCCCATTCCAGGGCTCTACCCATAAGACAAGAGACGAGGGCGCTCACCTTTTCTTCGTCGGAGGGAGAGGGGCGAACGGTCGCCAGGTATAGTTCAATCTGTATTAGAAACCCCTTACATCCCGCAGCGGTCCCGTCAAACTCCCTCGGTGGCGTAATCCGGATGCCACTCGCGCCCGCTTCAGGTGGGGTTGGTAGAGGCGCCGGCTGAGGAACCGGAGCTGGTCTGGTGATTGAAGCCCCTCTCTCCCAGTTCTCCAATCTGGCCAGCACTTGGTCCATCGCCGAGCCCAGGCGGTGGAGGAGGTTGGAGTGCTGTGACACCTGTTCTGCCACTGACGGTGCTTCCGCTCCTGCTGACTCCATATTTTTATTGGTGCGGGATTCTGTCACGATCCCGTAAGGCAGGAGGAAAAGGCAGAGTCAAACGCAGGAGACGTAGTCCAGTAGTGCCGTAGAACGGTATATTTATTGCACCGAAAAACCCACTCGGCGTAACAAAAGGGCATAGGGTGTGCCCAGAGACCACACGGGAACACAGTAAACCCCGAGAAAACAAAGATACGCACGGGGCGCAGCCCGGCAGATATAACATTCCTCTAGCGAGAATCCGCTGGGGAAAAATGTGCAAAAACACTGAACGTTCACAGACCTGCCCGCTGACGAATAAACAATCCCGCACAAAACACAAACCAAAAGGAACAAACTAAATACCCCCCCTACTAATTACAGAAAAGGAAACCGGTGCGGATAAACAGACAAAACACAACGAACACAGAATATAGATCGGTGGCAGCTAGTAGACCGGCGACGACGACCGCCGAGCGCCGCCCGGCCGAGGAGGGGCACCATTTTCTGTGGATACTCTGACAGAGAGAGAGAGAACAAAGGCATTTATTTCCATTTACAACATCTGAAGGTATAACCTTTCAACCCAAAACCAACCACCCTTGACCCAATTAAACGCTTTCAAGTTTACAATAACCTAAAAACTCCCAGGCCCAATCTCCACAGAGTGTCGCAGCATCTAAAGGCTTGTTTGACGATGGGATGACACCAGTGTAAACAAGACAGAATTCCTGAGGAGGACAATAAAACCCCTTTGAGAGTAATTCAGAGTTCACCCTGTCCAGATACAAGTTACCACAGATATCATACAAACATATAGATAGCATCAGAGTTATGTGTGTGTGTGTGTGTGTGTGTGTGTGTGTGTGTGTGTGTGTGTGTGTGTGTGTGTGTGTGTGTGTGTGTGTGTGTGTGTGTGTGTGTGTGTGTGTGTGTGTCTGTGCATGCGTGCGTGTGTCCCGTGTGCATGCGTACGTGTGTCCCGTGTGTCCCGTGTATGCCGTCAGGGCGTGCATGCTTCTACGTGTGTCTGTGCATGCGTAGATGTGTAAACTATTTCTGGCATTCAACACACACAGCAGCACATAGAGACAGACAGAGACCATTCTGTAACAGCAGATAGAGACAGAGACCATTCTGTAACAGCAGATAGAGACAGACAGAGACCATTCTGTAACAGCAGATAGAGACAGAGACCATTCTGTAACAGCAGATAGAGACAGAGACCATTCTGTAACAGCAGATAGGACAGACAGAGACCATTCTGTAACAGCAGATAGAGACAGACAGAGACCATTCTGTAACAGCAGATAGAGACAGACAGAGACCATTCTGTAACAGCAGATAGAGACAGACAGAGACCATTCTGTAACAGTAGATAGAGACAGACAGAGACCATTCTGTAACAGTAGATAGAGACAGACAGAGACCATTCTGTAACAGTAGATAGAGACAGACAGAGACCATTCTGTAACAGCAGATAGAGACAGACAGAGACCATTCTGTAACAGCAGATAGAGACAGACAGAGACCATTCTGTAACAGCAGATACAGACAGAGACCATTCTGTAACAGCAGATAGAGACAGACAGAGACCATTCTGTAACAGCAGATAGAGACAGATACCATTCTGTAACAGTAGATAGGGACAGACAGAGACCATTCTGTAACAGTAGATAGGGACAGACAGAGACCATTCTGTAACAGCAGATAGAGACAGAGACCATTCTGTAACAGCAGATAGAGACAGACAGAGACCATTCTGTAACAGTAGATAGAGACAGACAGAGACCATTCTGTAACAGTAGATAGAGACAGACAGAGACCATTCTGTAACAGTAGATAGAGACAGACAGAGACCATTCTGTAACAGCAGATAGAGACAGACAGAGACCATTCTGTAACAGTAGATAGAGACAGACAGAGACCATTCTGTAACAGTAGATAGAGACAGACAGAGACCATTCTGTAACAGTAGATAGAGACAGACAGAGACCATTCTGTAACAGTAGATAGAGACAGACAGAGACCATTCTGTAACAGCAGATAGAGACAGACAGAGACCATTCTGTAACAGTAGATAGAGACAGACAGAGACCATTCTGTAACAGCAGATAGGGACAGATACCATTCTGTAACAGCAGATAGAGACAGACAGAGATCATTCTGTAACAGCAGATAGAGACAGACAGAGACCATTCTGTAACAGTAGATAGAGACAGAGACCATTCTGTAACAGCAGATAGAGACAGACAGAGACCATTCTGTAACAGCAGATAGGGACAGATACCATTCTGTAACAGCAGATAGAGACAGACAGAGACCATTCTGTAACAGCAGATAGAGACAGACAGACACCATTCTGTAACAGTAGATACAGACAGAGACCATTCTGTAACAGCAGATAGAGACAGAGACCATTCTGTAACAGCAGATAGAGACAGAGACCATTCTGTAACAGCAGATAGAGACAGAGACCATTCTGTAACAGCAGATAGAGACAGACAGAGATCATTCTGTAACAGCAGATAGAGACAGACAGAGACCATTCTGTAACAGCAGATAGAGACAGACAGAGACCATTCTGTAACAGCAGATAGAGACAGAGACCATTCTGTAACAGCAGATAGGGACAGACAGATACCATTCTGTAACAGTAGATAGGGACAGACAGAGACCATTCTGTAACAGCAGATAGAGAAAGACAGAGACCATTCTGTAACAGCAGATAGAGACAGAGACCATTCTGTAACAGCAGATACAGACAGAGACCATTCTGTAACAGCAGATAGAGACAGACAGAGACCATTCTGTAACAGCAGATACAGACAGAGACCATTCTGTAACAGCAGATAGAGACAGACAGAGACCATTCTGTAACAGTAGATACAGACAGAGACCATTCTGTAACAGCAGATAGAGACAGAGACCATTCTGTAACAGCAGATAGAGACAGAGACCATTCTGTAACAGCAGATAGAGACAGAGACCATTCTGTAACAGCAGATACAGACAGAGACCATTCTGTAACAGCAGATAGAAACAGACAGAGACCATTCTGTAACAGCAGATAGAGACAGAGACCATTCTGTAACAGCAGACAGAGACCATTCTGTAACAGCAGATAGGGACAGAGACCATTCTGTCACAGTAGATAGAGACAGACAGATACCATTCTGTAACAGCAGATAGAGACAGACAGAGACCATTCTGTAACAGCAGATAGAGACAGAGACCATTCTGTAACAGCAGATAGAGACAGAGACCATTCTGTAACAGCAGATAGAGACAGACAGACAGATACCATTCTGTAACAGCAGATAGGGACAGAGACCATTCTGTAACAGCAGATAGAGACAGACAGACAGAGACCATTCTGTAACAGTAGATAGAGACAGAGACCATTCTGTAACAGCAGATAGACAGACAGACAGAGACCATTCTGTAACAGCAGATAGAGACAGACAGAGACCATTCTGTAACAGCAGATAGAGACAGACAGAGACCATTCTGTAACAGTAGATAGGGACAGACAGAGACCATTCTGTAACAGCAGATAGAGACAGACAGAGACCATTCTGTAACAGCAGATAGAGACAGAGACCATTCTGTAACAGCAGATAGAGACAGACAGAGACCATTCTGTAACAGTAGATAGAGACAGACAGAGACCATTCTGTAACAGCAGATAGAGACAGACAGAGACCATTCTGTAACAGCAGATAGAGACAGACAGAGACCATTCTGTAACAGTAGATAGAGACAGACAGAGACCATTCTGTAACAGCAGATAGGGACAGATACCATTCTGTAACAGCAGATAGGGACAGATACCATTCTGTAACAGCAGATAGAGACAGACAGAGATCATTCTGTAACAGCAGATAGAGACAGACAGAGACCATTCTGTAACAGCAGATAGGGACAGATACCATTCTATAACAGCAGATAGGGACAGATACCATTCTGTAACAGCAGATAGAGACAGACAGAGATCATTCTGTAACAGCAGATACAGACAGAGACCATTCTGTAACAGTAGATAGGGACAGACAGAGACCATTCTGTAACAGCAGATAGAGACAGACAGAGACCATTCTGTAACAGCAGATAGGGACAGATACCATTCTGTAACAGCAGATAGAGACAGACAGAGATCATTCTGTAACAGCAGATACAGACAGAGACCATTCTGTAACAGCAGATAGAGACAGAGACCATTCTGTAACAGCAGATAGAGACAGACAGAGACCATTCTGTAACAGCAGATAGAGACAGACAGAGACCATTCTGTAACAGCAGATAGAGACAGAGACCATTCTGTAACAGCAGATAGAGACAGACAGAGACCATTCTGTAACAGCAGATAGAGACAGATACCATTCTGTAACAGTAAATAGGGACAGACAGAGACCATTCTGTAACAGTAGATAGGGACAGACAGAGACCATTCTGTAACAGTAGATAGGGACAGACAGAGACCATTCTGTAACAGCAGATAGAGACAGAGACCATTCTGTAACAGCAGATAGAGACAGACAGAGACCATTCTGTAACAGTAGATAGAGACAGACAGAGACCATTCTGTAACAGTAGATAGAGACAGACAGAGACCATTCTGTAACAGTAGATAGAGACAGACAGAGACCATTCTGTAACAGTAGATAGGGACAGACAGAGACCATTCTGTAACAGCAGATAGGGACAGATACCATTCTGTAACAGCAGATAGGGACAGATACCATTCTGTAACAGCAGATAGAGACAGACAGAGATCATTCTGTAACAGCAGATAGAGACAGACAGAGACCATTCTGTAACAGCAGATAGGGACAGATACCATTCTGTAACAGCAGATAGGGACAGATACCATTCTGTAACAGCAGATAGAGACAGACAGAGATCATTCTGTAACAGCAGATACAGACAGAGACCATTCTGTAACAGTAGATAGGGACAGACAGAGACCATTCTGTAACAGCAGATAGAGACAGAGACCATTCTGTAACAGCAGATAGAGACAGATACCATTCTGTAACAGCAGATACAGACAGAGACCATTCTGTAACAGCAGATAGAGACAGACAGAGACCATTCTGTAACAGTAGATAGAGACAGACAGAGACCATTCTGTAACAGCAGATAGAGACAGACAGAGACCATTCTGTAACAGCAGATACAGACAGAGTCCATTCTGTAACAGCAGATAGAGACAGAGACCATTCTGTAACAGCAGATAGAGACAGACAGAGACCATTCTGTAACAGCAGATAGAGACAGAGACCATTCTGTAACAGCAGATACAGACAGAGACCATTCTGTAACAGCAGATAGAGACAGACAGAGACCATTCTGTAACAGCAGATACAGACAGAGACCATTCTGTAACAGCAGATAGAGACAGACAGAGACCATTCTGTAACAGTAGATACAGACAGAGACCATTCTGTAACAGCAGATAGAGACAGAGACCATTCTGTAACAGCAGATAGAGACAGAGACCATTCTGTAACAGCAGATAGAGACAGAGACCATTCTGTAACAGCAGATAGAGACAGACAGAGACCATTCTGTAACAGTAGATAGAGACAGACAGAGACCATTCTGTAACAGTAGATAGAGACAGACAGAGACCATTCTGTAACAGTAGATAGAGACAGACAGAGACCATTCTGTAACAGTAGATAGAGACAGACAGAGACCATTCTGTAACAGCAGATAGGGACAGATACCATTCTGTAACAGCAGATAGGGACAGATACCATTCTGTAACAGCAGATAGAGACAGACAGAGATCATTCTGTAACAGCAGATAGAGACAGACAGAGACCATTCTGTAACAGTAGATAGAGACAGAGACCATTCTGTAACAGCAGATAGAGACAGACAGAGACCATTCTGTAACAGCAGATAGGGACAGATACCATTCTGTAACAGCAGATAGGGACAGATACCATTCTGTAACAGCAGATAGAGACAGACATAGATCATTCTGTAACAGCAGATACAGACAGAGACCATTCTGTAACAGTAGATAGGGACAGACAGAGACCATTCTGTAACAGCAGATAGAGACAGAGACCATTCTGTAACAGCAGATAGAGACAGATACCATTCTGTAACAGCAGATAGAGACAGAGACCATTCTGTAACAGTAGATAGGGACAGAGGCCATTCTGTAACAGCAGATAGAGACAGAGACTGTTCTGTAACAGCAGATAGAGACAGATACCATTCTGTAACAGCAGATAGAGACAGACAGAGACCATTCTGTAACAGTAGATAGAGACAGAGACCATTCTGTAACAGTAGATAGAGACAGACAGAGACCATTCTGTAACAGTAGATAGAGACAGACAGATACCATTCTGTAACAGTAGATAGAGACAGACAGAGACCATTCTGTAACAGTAGATAGAGACAGACAGAGACCATTCTGTAACAGCAGATAGAGACAGACAGAGACCATTCTGTAACAGCAGATACAGACAGAGTCCATTCTGTAACAGCAGATAGAGACAGAGACCATTCTGTAACAGCAGATAGAGACAGACAGAGACCATTCTGTAACAGCAGATAGAGACAGAGACCATTCTGTAACAGCAGATACAGACAGAGACCATTCTGTAACAGCAGATAGAGACAGACAGAGACCATTCTGTAACAGCAGATACAGACAGAGACCATTCTGTAACAGCAGATAGAGACAGACAGAGACCATTCTGTAACAGTAGATACAGACAGAGACCATTCTGTAACAGCAGATAGAGACAGAGACCATTCTGTAACAGCAGATAGAGACAGAGACCATTCTGTAACAGCAGATAGAGACAGAGACCATTCTGTAACAGCAGATAGAGACAGACAGAGACCATTCTGTAACAGCAGATAGAGACAGAGACCATTCTGTAACAGCAGATAGGGACAGAGACCATTCTGTCACAGTAGATGGAGACAGACAGATACCATTCTGTAACAGCAGATAGAGACAGACAGAGACCATTCTGTAACAGCAGATAGAGTCAGAGACCATTCTGTAACAGCAGATAGAGACAGACAGACAGAGACCATTCTGTAACAGCAGATAGGGACAGAGACCATTCTGTAACAGCAGATAGAGACAGACAGACAGAGACCATTCTGTAACAGTAGATAGAGACAGAGACCATTCTGTAACAGCAGATAGACAGACAGACAGAGACCATTCTGTAACAGCAGATAGAGACAGACAGAGATCATTCTGTAACAGCAGATAGAGACAGACAGAGACCATTCTGTAACAGCAGATAGAGACAGACAGAGACCATTCTGTAACAGTAGATCGGGACAGACAGAGACCATTCTGTAACAGCAGATAGAGACAGACAGAGACCATTCTGTAACAGCAGATAGAGACAGACAGAGACCATTCTGTAACAGTAGATAGGGACAGACAGAGACCATTCTGTAACAGCAGATAGAGACAGACAGAGACCATTCTGTAACAGCAGGCAGAGACCATTCTGTAACAGCAGATAGAGACAGACAGAGACCATTCTGTAACAGTAGATAGGGACAGACAGAGACCATTCTGTAACAGCAGATAGAGACAGACAGAGACCATTCTGTAACAGCAGATAGAGACAGACAGACACCATTCTGTAACAGTAGATACAGACAGAGACCATTCTGTAACAGCAGATAGAGACAGAGACCATTCTGTAACAGCAGATAGAGACAGAGACCATTCTGTAACAGCAGATAGAGACCGAGACCATTCTGTAACAGCAGATAGAGACAGACAGAGATCATTCTGTAACAGCAGATAGAGACAGACAGAGACCATTCTGTAACAGCAGATAGAGACAGAGACCATTCTGTAACAGCAGATAGGGACAGACAGATACCATTCTGTAACAGTAGATAGGGACAGACAGAGACCATTCTGTAACAGCAGATAGAGAAAGACAGAGACCATTCTGTAACAGCAGATAGAGACAGAGACCATTCTGTAACAGCAGATACAGACAGAGACCATTCTGTAACAGCAGATAGAGACAGACAGAGACCATTCTGTAACAGCAGATACAGACAGAGACCATTCTGTAACAGCAGATAGAGACAGACAGAGACCATTCTGTAACAGTAGATACAGACAGAGGCCATTCTGTAACAGCAGATAGAGACAGAGACCATTCTGTAACAGCAGATAGAGACAGAGACCATTCTGTAACAGCAGATAGAGACAGAGACCATTCTGTAACAGCAGATACAGACAGAGACCATTCTGTAACAGCAGATAGAGACAGACAGAGACCATTCTGTAACAGCAGATAGAGACAGAGACCATTCTGTAACAGCAGACAGAGACCATTCTGTAACAGCAGATAGGGACAGAGACCATTCTGTCACAGTAGATAGAGACAGACAGATACCATTCTGTAACAGCAGATAGAGACAGACAGAGACCATTCTGTAACAGCAGATAGAGACAGAGACCATTCTGTAACAGCAGATAGAGACAGAGACCATTCTGTAACAGCAGATAGAGACAGACAGACAGAGACCATTCTGTAACAGTAGATAGAGACAGAGACCATTCTGTAACAGCAGATAGACAGACAGACAGAGACCATTCTGTAACAGCAGATAGAGACAGACAGAGACCATTCTGTAACAGCAGATAGAGACAGACAGAGACCATTCTGTAACAGTAGATAGGGACAGACAGAGACCATTCTGTAACAGCAGATAGAGACAGACAGAGACCATTCTGTAACAGCAGATAGAGACAGAGACCATTCTGTAACAGCAGATAGAGACAGACAGATACCATTCTGTAACAGTAGATAGAGACAGACAGAGACCATTCTGTAACAGCAGATAGAGACAGACAGAGACCATTCTGTAACAGTAGATAGGGACAGACAGAGACCATTCTGTAACAGCAGATAGAGACCATTCTGTAACAGTAGATAGGGACAGACAGAGACCATTCTGTAACAGCAGATAGAGACAGACAGAGACCATTCTGTAACAGCAGATAGAGACAGACAGACACCATTCTGTAACAGTAGATACAGACAGAGACCATTCTGTAACAGCAGATAGAGACAGAGACCATTCTGTAACAGCAGATAGAGACAGAGACCATTCTGTAACAGCAGATACAGACAGAGACCATTCTGTAACAGCAGATACAGACAGAGACCATTCTCTAACAGCAGATAGAGACAGAGACCATTCTGTAACAGCAGATACAGACAGAGACCATTCTCTAACAGCAGATACAGACAGAGACCATTCTGTAACAGCAGATAGGGACAGACAGATACCATTCTGTAACAGTAGATAGGGACAGACAGAGACCATTCTGTAACAGTAGATAGAGACAGAGACCATTCTGTAACAGTAGAGACAGACAGAGACCATTCTGTAACAGCAGATAGAGACAGACAGAGATCATTCTGTAACAGTAGATAGAGACAGACAGAGACCAGGGTTTAACAGTCAGTGACAGCTTAGATAAAGCTACTCTTCCCCTCAGATTAACGACTAGGTGTCTGATGATGAAGTATGAACACCCGCCTCCTATCTTAGGTTTGGCCCACTGAACGTCCCTCCAGACAATGTCTGTCTCAAATACCATCCTGTTCCCTATATAGTGCACTACTAACCCTATGTGGGCCCTGGTAAAAAGTAGTGCACTATATATTATATATATATATAATATATATATTATATATATATATATTATATATATATATATATATATATATATATATATATATATATATATATATATATATATATATATATATATATATATATATTTAAATTGTATTTATTTAACTTTTATTTAACTAGGCAAGTCAGTTATGAACAAATTATTATTTAGTGACGGCATACTAAAAGGCAATCGGCCTCCTGCGGAGATGGACAGCTGGGATTAAAAATAACCTGAAGATATGGTGATTTCATGACTACATTGAAACGTATGTCAATGCAGGTGTTGGTAATTGTAACGCCCTGGCCATAGAGAGGGGTTATTTGTCGCCCGCCTGTCCGGAGTCGCCAGAGCCGCCCGCCTGTCCGGAGTCGCCAGAGCCGCCCGCCAGTCCGGAGCCGCCAGAGCCGCCCGCCAGGCCGGAGTCGCCAGAGCCGCCCGCCAGTCCGGAGCCGCCAGAGCCGCCCGCCAGTCGGAGCCGCCAGAGCCGCCCGCCTGTCCGGAGCCGCCCGCCCACCTGTCCGGAGCCGCCAGAGCCACCCACTGTCCGGAGCCGCCCGCCCACCTGTCCGGAGCCGCCAGAGCCGCCCACCTGTCCGGAGCCGCCCGCCCACCTGTCCGGAGCCGCCAGAGCCGCCCGCCTGTCCGGAGCCGCCAGAGCCGCCCGCCCACCCGGACCTCCCCTTCAGAGTCAGATTTTGCGGCCGGAGTCCGCACCTTTGGGGGGGGGGGGGGGGTACTGTAACGCCCTGGCCATAGAGAGGGGTTATTTGTTCTTTATTTTTGGTTAGGCCAGGGTGTTACATTGGGTGGGCGTTCTATGTTCCTTTTTCTATGGTTTTTGTATTTCTTTGTTTTGGGCCGAGTAGGGTTCCTAATCAGAGGCAGCTGTCTATCGTTGTCTCTGATTGGGAACCATACTTAGGCAGCCTGTTTTCCTTTGGGGTTTTTGTGGGTAGTTGTTTCTGTTGTGTGGTTCGCACCGACAGAACTGTTGGCTTTCGTTTTCCCTGTTTGTTTTTTGAAGTGTATAATTAAAAATCATTATGACCACTTACCACGCTGCATCTTGGTCCCCTCTTCCAGACGATCGTTACAGTAACCTACTCTTAACAAAGTGTTAATGATTTCCATGTAGACATTCCCTGTAACACCCCTAGGATCTTTCCCTTTAAACAGACAATAGCTCAGTTATACCATGACTTCAATAGGCTCACTGGTACACAACACAGATGATAAATCAGCACACAGACAGAGATGACTTAACATGGACATGAAAAAGTCATGTTTTCTTCATTTAAAAAACCCTTTTTAATCGGCAATGTGTTCCCTCGGTAGGTGTGGATCGAACAGCCCAGGTTTCAGAAACACCTCTCTCTCTCTCGCTCTCTCTCTCTCTTCTCTCGCTCTCTCTCTTCTCTCTCTCCCTCTCTCTTCTCTCCTTTCTCCCTCTCTCTTCTCTCCTTTCTCTCTCTTCTCTCCTTTCTCTCTCTTCTCTCCTTTCTCTATTCTCTCCTTTCTCTATTCTCTCCTCTCTCTCTCTCATGCTCAGTGCTCTCAGAGCCCACATCACGGCTCAGGTGACTCGCCCTCCATTCGCCATCTTCAAATTTCAGCCGTCATCACCTTTCTTGTATAAAACAAGACCTGTCAGGGAAATTCAGCGTCTGAACAGGATGCTACCGGCTGTAGGGGGCACCTCCCTCCTCACAGCTTTTGGAATAAGTATTGTTGAATAGCAAACACATGCCTCTATTACCGAGAGTAGAGTGTCTCTCTGTCTGATTCTTCTGAATACAAAGGCTCATGTGGTCCCTGTCCATGCCAGTGTTGGGACTACAATGTGTTCACAGTATAATGTGTTAGGAGTATAATGGGTTAGTATAATGTGGTAGTAGTATAATATGTTAGTATAATGTGGTAGTAGTATAATGTGGTAGTGGTATAATGTGGTAGTAGTATAATGTGGTAGTGGTATAATGTGTTAGTATAATGTGGTAGTAGTATAATGGGTTAGTGGTATAATGTGTTAGTATAATGTGTTAGTAGTATAATGTGTTAGTATAATGTGGTAGTAGTATAATGGGTTAGTAGTATAATGTGTTAGTAGTATAATGTGTTAGTATAATGTGGTAGTAGTATAATGGGTTAGTAGTATAATGTGTTAGTATAATGTGTTAGTAGTATAATGTGTTAGTAGTATAATGTGTTAGTGGTATAATGTGGTAGTAGTATAATGTGTTAGTAGTATAATGTGTTAGTATATTGTGTTAGTAGTATAATGTGGTTGTAGTATAATGTGGTAGTAGTATAATGTGGTAGTATATTGTGTTAGTAGTATAATATGTTAGTAGTATAATGTGGTAGTAGTATAATGTGGTAGTAGTATAATATGTTAGTATAATGTGGTAGTATATTGTGTTAGTAGTATAATGTGGTAGTAGTATAATGTGTTAGGAGTATAATGGGTTAGTAGTATAATGTGTTAGAAGTATAATGTGTTAGTATAATGTGTTAGTAGTATAATGTGTTAGTATAATGTGTTAGTAGTATAATGTGGTAGTAGTATACTATGTTAGTATAATGTGGTAGTATATTGTGTTAGTAGTATAATGTGTTAGTAGTATAATATGTTAGTATAATGTGTTAGTAGTATAATGTGTTAGTAGTATAATGTGTTAGTAGTATAATGTGTTAGTAGTAATGTGGTAGTGGTATAATGTGTTAGTAGTATAATGTGGTAGTAGTATAATGGGTTAGTAGTATAATGTGGTAGTAGTATAATGTGGTAGTAGTATAATGTGTTAGTATAATGTGGTAGTAGTATAATGGGTTAGTAGTATAATGTGTTAGTATAATGTGTTAGTAGTATAATGTGTTAGTATAATGTGGTAGTAGTATAATGGGTTAGTAGTATAATGTGTTAGTGGTATAATGTGGTAGTAGTATAATGTGGTAGTAGTATAATGTGTTAGTATATTGTGTTAGTAGTATAATATGTTAGTAGTATAATGTGGTAGTAGTATAATGTGGTAGTAGTATAATATGTTAGTATAATGTGGTAGTATATTGTGGTAGTAGTATAATGTGGTAGTAGTATAATGTGGTAGTATAATGTGGTAGTAGTATAATGAGTTAGTATAATGTGGTAGTAGTATAATGTGTTAGTATAATGTGGTAGTAGTATAATGTGTTAGTATATTGTGTTAGTAGTATAATATGTTAGTAGTATAATGTGGTAGTAGTATAATGTGGTAGTAGTATAATATGTTAGTATAATGTGGTAGTATATTGTGGTAGTAGTATAATGTGGTAGTAGTATAATGTGGTAGTAGTATAATGTGTTAGTATATTGTGTTAGTAGTATAATATGTTAGTAGTATAATGTGGTAGTAGTATAATGTGGTAGTAGTATAATATGTTAGTATAATGTGGTAGTATATTGTGTTAGTAGTATAATGTGGTAGTAGTATAATGTGTTAGGAGTATAATGGGTTAGTAGTATAATGTGTTAGAAGTATAATGTGTTAGTATAATGTGTTAGTAGTATAATGTGTTAGTATAATGTGTTAGTAGTATAATGTGGTAGTAGTATAATATGTTAGTATAATGTGGTAGTATATTGTGTTAGTAGTATAATGTGTTAGTAGTATAATATGTTAGTATAATGTGTTAGTATAATGTGGTAGTAGTATAATGTGTTAGTATAATGTGTTAGTAGTATAATGTGGTAGTAGTATAATGGGTTAGTAGTATAATGTGGTAGTAGTATAATGTGTTAGTAGTATAATGTGTTAGTATAATGTGTTAGTAGTATAATGTGGTAGTAGTATAATGTGTTAGTATAATGTGTTAGTAGTATAATGTGGTAGTAGTATAATGTGTTAGTATAATGTGGTAGTAGTATAATGTGTTAGTAGTATAATGTGTTAGTAGTATAGTGTGTCAGGGGTATAATGTGTTAGTAGTATAATGTGTTAGTAGTATAATGTGTTAGCATAATGTGTTAGTATAATGTGTTAGTAGTATAATGTGTTAGTAGTATAATGTGTTAGTAGTATAATGTGTTAGTATAATGTGTTAGTATAGTGTGTCAGGGGTATAATGTGTTAGTAGTATAATGTGTTGGTAGTATAGTGTGTCAGGGGTATAATGTGTTAGTAGTATAATGTGTTAGTAGTATAATGTGGTAGTAGTATAATGTGGTAGTATAATGTGGTAGTAGTATAATGGGTTAGTATAATGTGGTAGTAGTATAATGTGTTAGTATAATGTGGTAGTAGTATAATGTGTTAGTATATTGTGTTAGTAGTATAATATGTTAGTAGTATAATGTGGTAGTAGTATAATGTGGTAGTAGTATAATATGTTAGTATAATGTGGTAGTATATTGTGGTAGTAGTATAATGTGGTAGTAGTATAATGTGTTAGGAGTATAATGTGTTAGTAGTATAATGGGTTAGGAGTATAATGTGTTAGTATAATGTGTTAGTAGTATAATGTGTTAGTAGTATAATGTGTTAGTAGTATAATGTGTTAGTATAATGTGTTAGTAGTATAATGTGTTAGTATAATGTGTTAGTAGTATAATGTGGTAGTAGTATAATATGTTATTATAATGTGGTAGTATATTGTGTTAGTAGTATAATGGGTTAGGAGTATAATGGGTTAGGAGTATAATGTGTTAGTAGTATAATGGGTTAGTAGTATAATGTGTTAGTAGTATAATGTGTTAGTAGTATAATGTGTTAGTATAATGTGTTAGTATAATGTGTTAGTAGTATAATGTGGTAGTAGTATAATGTGTTAGTAGTATAATATGTTAGTATAATGTGGTAGTATATTGTGTTAGTAGTATAATGTGGTAGTAGTATAATGTGTTAGTAGTATAATGTGTTAGTAGTATAATGTGGTAGTAGTATAATGTGGTAGTGGTATAATGTGTTAGTAGTATAATGTGTTAGTATAATGTGGTAGTAGTATAATGGGTTAGTAGTATAATGTGTTAGTATAATGTGTTAGTAGTATAATGTGTTAGTAGTATAATGTGGTAGTAGTATAATGTGTTAGTAGTATAATGTGTTAGTAGTATAATGTGTTAGTAGTATAATGTGTTAGTATAATGTGTTAGTAGAATAATGTGTTAGCAGTATAATGTGTTAGTAGTATAATGTGTTAGTAGTATAATGTGTTAGTATATTGTGTTAGTAGTATAATATGGTAGTAGTATAATGTGGTAGTAGTATAATGTGGTAGTAGTATAATATGTTAGTATAATGTGGTAGTAGTGAGTTGTGGTAGTAGTATAATGTGTTAGGAGTATAATGTGTCAGGGGTATAATGTGTTAGTAGTATAATGGGTTAGTAGTATAATGTGTTAGTATAATGTGTTAGTAGTATAATAAGTTAGTAGTATAATATATTAGTATAATGTGTTAGTAGTATAATGTGTTAGTAGTATAATGTGTTAGTAGTATAATGTGGTAGTAGTATAATGTGGAAGTGGTATAATGTGTTAGTAGTATAATGTGGTAGTAGTATAATGTGTTAGTATAATGTGTTAGTAGTATAATGTGGTAGTAGTATAATGGGTTAGTAGTATAATGTGGTAGTAGTATAATGTGTTAGTAGTATAATGTGTTAGTATAATGTGTTAGTAGTATAATGTGGTAGTAGTATAATGTGTTAGTATAATGTGTTAGTAGTATAATGTGGTAGTAGTATAATGTGTTAGTATAATGTGGTAGTAGTATAATGTGTTAGTAGTATAATGTGTTAGTAGTAATGTGTTAGTAGTATAATGTGGTAGTAGTATAATGTGGTAGTAGTATAATGTGTTAGTAGTATATGTGTTAGTAGTATAATAGTGTTAGTAGTATAATGTGTTGGTATATGGTAGTATAATGTGGTAGTAGTATAATAGTGTTAGTAGTAATGTGTTAGTATATTGTGTTAGTAGTATAATGTGGTAGTAGTATAATGTGTTAGGAGTATAATGGGTTAGTAGTATAATGTGTTAGAAGTATAATGTGTTAGTATAATGTGTTAGTAGTATAATGTGTTAGTATAATGTGTTAGTAGTATAATGTGGTAGTAGTATAATGTGTTAGTATAATGTGGTAGTATATTGTGTTAGTAGTATAATGTGTTAGTAGTATAATGTGTTAGTATAATGTGTTAGTAGTATAATGTGGTAGTAGTATAATGTGTTAGTATAATGTGTTAGTAGTATAATGTGGTAGTAGTATAATGGGTTAGTAGTATAATGTGGTAGTAGTATAATGTGTTAGTAGTATAATGTGTTAGTATAATGTGTTAGTAGTATAATGTGGTAGTAGTATAATGTGTTAGTAGTATAATGTGTTAGTAGTATAATGTGGTAGTAGTATAATGTGGTAGTATAATGTGGTAGTAGTATAATGTGTTAGTAGTATAATGTGTTAGTAGTATAGTGTGTCAGGGGTATAATGTGTTAGTAGTATAATGTGTTAGTAGTATAATGTGTTAGCATAATGTGTTAGTATAATGTGTTAGTAGTATAATGTGTTAGTAGTATAATGTGTTAGTAGTATAATGTGTAGTAGTATAATGTGTTAGTATAGTGTGTCAGGGGTATAATGTGTTAGTAGTATAATGTGTTGGTAGTATAGTGTGTCAGGGGTATAATGTGTTAGTAGTATAATGTGTTAGTAGTATAATGTGGTAGTAGTATAATGTGGTAGTATAATGTGGTAGTAGTATAATGGGTTAGTATAATGTGGTAGTAGTATAATGTGTTAGTATAATGTGGTAGTAGTATAATGTGTTAGTATATTGTGTTAGTAGTATAATATGTTAGTAGTATAATGTGGTAGTAGTATAATGTGGTAGTAGTATAATATGTTAGTATAATGTGGTAGTATATTGTGGTAGTAGTATAATGTGGTAGTAGTATAATGTGTTAGGAGTATAATGTGTTAGTAGTATAATGGGTTAGGAGTATAATGTGTTAGGAGTATAATGTGTTAGTAGTATAATGTGTTAGTAGTATAATGTGTTAGTATAATGTGTTGGTAGTATAATGTGTTAGTATAATGTGTTAGTAGTATAATGTGGTAGTAGTATAATATGTTATTATAATGTGGTAGTATATTGTGTTAGTAGTATAATGGGTTAGGAGTATAATGGGTTAGGAGTATAATGTGTTAGTAGTATAATGGGTTAGTAGTATAATGTGTTAGTAGTATAATGTGTTAGTAGTATAATGTGTTAGTATAATGTGTTAGTATAATGTGTTAGTAGTATAATGTGGTAGTAGTATAATGTGTTAGTAGTATAATGTGGTAGTAGTATAATGTGTTAGTATAATGTGGTAGTATATTGTGTTAGTAGTATAATGTGGTAGTAGTATAATGTGTTAGTAGTATAATGTGTTAGTAGTATAATGTGGTAGTAGTATAATGGGTTAGTAGTATAATGTGTTAGTATAATGTGTTAGTAGTATAATGTGTTAGTAGTATAATGTGTTAGTAGTATAATGTGGTTAGTAGTATAATGTGTTAGTAGTATAATGTGTTAGTAGTATAATGTGTTAGTAGTATAATGTGTTAGTATAATGTGTTAGTAGAATAATGTGTTAGCAGTATAATGTGTTAGTAGTATAATGTGTTAGTAGTATAATGTGTTAGTATATTGTGTTAGTAGTATAATATGGTAGTAGTATAATGTGGTAGTAGTATAATGTGGTAGTAGTATAATATGTTAGTATAATGTGGTAGTATATTGTGTTAGTATAATGTGGTAGTAGTATAATGTGTTAGGAGTATAATGTGTCAGGGGTATAATGTGTTAGTAGTATAATGGGTTAGTAGTATAATGTGTTAGTATAATGTGTTAGTAGTATAATAAGTTAGTAGTATAATATATTAGTATAATGTGTTAGTAGTATAATGTGGTAGTAGTATAATGTGGAAGTGGTATAATGTGTTAGTAGTATAATGTTGTAGTAGTATAATGTGTTAGTATAATGTGTTAGTAGTATAATGTGGTAGTAGTATAATGTGTTAGTAGTATAATGTGTTAGTATAATGTGGTAGTAGTATAATGGGTTAGTAGTATAATGTGGTAGTAGTATAATGTGTTAGTAGTATAATGTGTTAGTATAATGTGTTAGTAGTATAATGTGGTAGTAGTATAATGTGTTAGTATAATGTGGTAGTAGTATAATGTGTTAGTAGTATAATGTGTTAGTAGTATAGTGTGTCAGGGGTATAATGTGTTAGTAGTATAATGTGTTAGTAGTATAATGTGTTAGTATAATGTGTTAGTATAGTGTGTTAGTAGTATAATGTGTTGGTAGTATAGTGTGTCAGGGGTATAATGTGTTAGTAGTATAACGTGTTAGTAGTATAATGTGTTAGTAGTATAATGTGTTAGTAGTATAGTGTGTCAGGGGTATAATGTGTCAGGGGTATAATGTGTTAGTAGTATAATGGGTTAGTGTAGTGTGTCAGGGGTATTGTCACGTCCTGGCCAGTATAAGGGATAATTGGTATTGTAGTTTGGTCAGGACGTGGCAGAGGGTATTCGTTTTATGGTATTCGGCGTGGTGTGTTTGTTGTAGGGGATTTGATTTGTGTATTCCGGAGTTTTTGGGCACTGTTCCTTGTTATGTATGTCTATGATTGATCTAGCTGTTGTATATCTATGTGGGGTCAATTGGGGTTGGGACTCTCAATTGAAGGCAGGTGTTGTCCATTTGCCTTTGATTGAGAGTCCCATATATTAGGGTGTGTTTGTATGTGTCTTTTGTGGGAGATTGTTGTGTGCACTGCGTTTGTTTGAGCCTGCCACACTGGTGCCGGTGTGTTTATTGTTTTGTTTTTTCTTCAAGTGGATACCTTACCTGTTTTTATCAGGAATAAACATGAGTGTCCACAATCCCGCTGCATTTTGGTCCTCCTTTCCTCAACACGACGAAATACGTGACAGGTATAATGTGTTAGTAGTATAATGGGTTAGTAGTATATTGTGGTAGGAGTATATTGTGGTAGGAGTATAATGGGTTAGTAGTATATTGTGGTAGGAGTATATTGTGGTAGTAGTATAATGGGTTAGGAGTATATTTTGTTAGTATAGTGTGTTGGGAGTATAAGAGAGGTAGTTAGGAAACCAGGCCAAATGCCCCTCAGTGACACCAATACTCCTTAGCCGGCCCACAAGAATGGAATGGTCTACCGTATCAAAAGCTTTGTCCAAGTCAATAAAAATAGCAGCACAACATTACTTAGAATCATGGGCAATGGTGACATCATTGAGGACCTTTTATTAAGGTTGCAGTGACGCATCCATAAACCTGAGCGAAAACCAGATTGCAGACCAGAGAGAGAATACTATAGACATCAAGAAAGCCGGTCAGTTGAATATTGACAAGTTTTGCCAACACTTTTGATAAACAAGGCAAAATAGAAACAGTTAGGATCAGCTTGATCTCCCCCCCTTTAAATAAAGGATGCACCGTGGCTGCCTTCCAAGCAATGGGAACCTCCCCAGAGAGGAGAGACAGGTTAAAAAGGACAGAGATAGGGCTTGGCGATGACAGGGGCAGCAACCTTTTAAGAAGAAAGATTCTGAAACAGATGTTTTTTGGAGGTCAAATTTCAGGAGCTCCTTTAGCATTTTTTATTTTGTATTTTTTATTATTTTTTTTTTTAAAAAATTGTCATTTAGAAGACGCTCTTATACAGAGCGACTTACAGTAGTGAATGCATACATTTCATACATTTCATTTCATGTTTTTTTTTTTTTTTTAACTGGCCCCCCGTGGGAATCGAACCCACAACCCTGGCGTTGCAAACACCATGCTCTACCAACTGAGCCACAGGGAAGACATCTCGGACTCAGTGGCTGCCTGCACGGAGAAACTTTGTAGCGGGGCAGGGGAAAAAGAGGGAGGAGCATTGGGGCTAGTCGCATTAGAAGGGGTGGGAGATGAGGAAATGTTGGACGGGCAAGGAGGCGTGGCTGAGTCAAATAGGAATCCTGACTTAATGAATTGGTGATTAAAGAGCTCAGCCATGTGCTTCTTGTCAGTAACAACCACATCATCAACATTAAGGGACATGGGCAGCTGTGAGGAGGAGGGTTTATTCTCCAGGTCTTTAACCATTTTCCAGAACTTCTTGGGGTTAGACCCACAGAGAGAGAACTGCTCCTTAAAGTAACTAACTTTGGCCTTCCGGATAGCATGAGAGCATTTATTTCTAATGAAAAAGGTTATAACCAGAAAGGTTAACATCAGTATTCAAAACACTCTTCCTTAACCATGTCTCAGTAATGACCAACACATCTGGATTGGAGCTGTGAACCCACACTTTCAATTGATCCCTTTTTTGGTAATAGGCTTCTAGTGTTAACGTGCAGAAAACCCAGGCTTTTACGAGAGCAGAAGTCAGTGAAACAGATATCAGCTCACAAGTCAGAATTGGTGCTAGCAACAGTAGATGGGCCAGGTTGTACATGCACATTTCCAGATATCATCAACAGTAATACAATCAGGGCACGGCAGAGGACAGGGAGAGCTCTGCAGTGTTGATTTATGACATCTGAATGTGCAACAAGATCATATTGTACAGCAATTTCATCAGGTTACATGAACACAAAGCCAGCGAGAGGTGGTTAGAATAGGATGGGAGGCCAAGAGTCTGTGTAACCAATAGAGAGTCAGTCTGGTTTCCCTTTTCTTGTGGCAACAGGTCACACATCTTGCTGCTGTGATGTCACACTGTGGTATTTCACCCAATAGACATGGGAGTTCATCAAAATTGGATTTGTTTTCGAATTCTTTGTGGATCTGTGTAATCTGAGGGAAATATGTCTCTAATATGGTCATACATTTGGCAGGAGGTTAGGAAGAGCAGCTCAGTTTCCACCTCTTTTTGTGGGCAGTGTGCACATAGCCTGTCTTCTCTTGAGCCAGGTCTGACTACGGCGGCCTTTCTCAATAGCAAGGCTATACTCACCGAATCTGTACATAGTCAAAGCTTTCCTTAAGTTTGGGTCAGTCACAGTGGTCAGGTATTCTGCTACTGTGTTCTCTCTGTTTAGGGACAAATAGCATTCTAGTTTGCTCAGTTTTTTGTTAATTCTTTACAATGTGTCAAGTAATTGTCTTTTTGTTTTCTCCTGATTTGGATGGGTATAATTGTGTTGTCCAATTTGGTGTATGTCCCATTTTGTGAATTCTTGGTTGGTGAGCGGACCCCAGACCTCACAACCATAAAGGGCAATGGGTTCTGTAACTAAGTATTTTTAGCCAGATCCTAATTGGTATGTCGAATTTTATGTTCCTTTTGATGGTGTAGAAGACCCTTCTTGCCTTGTCTCTCAGATCGTTCACAGCTTAGTGGAAGTTACCTGTGGTGCTGATGTTTAGACCGTATGTATTGTTTTTTTCTCTTTCTTTCTCTCTCTCCTCTCTTTCTCGTCCCTCTTCCCTCTCCCCCTCTCTCTATATCTCCTTCTCTCTCTCATTTGCTCTCCTCTCTGTCTTCCACCTCTATCTCTGTCTCTCTCTCTCTCTCTCTCTCTCTCCCTCTCTCTCTCCTCCCTCTCTCTCTCAGGGCTAGATCGATAGGGGATTTGGTTAGGTACGGGGCTGTGGGATCGTGTGTCTGTCCACCAGCAGCTGCTCTCCCCTGTCGTGACCGAGGCTGACAGGCCTGGACAGCAGTAATAGTGCTACATTAGCATGTTAGCGTAGCCAGACCAAGGCTACGTCCCACATGACACCTTATCCTTTTACAGTGCACTACTTTTGACCAGGGTCCATAGGGCTCAGTGCCCTATGTAGGGAATAGGGTGTCATTTGGAATGGACACCAAGCCCTCTCAGAGTAGAGCAGCAGCCTGGATAGACGGCAGGAGTATCAATCCTACTACTGCACTGCAGCACAGTTTAATTAAATTGTGACATATAAGGGGTACTGAAATGAAACAAACTTGGATAAACCATATTGATGGTCCAATGAAGGACATTTCTTCTAATCATATGGATACAACTGCTACAGGAAATAACTAGTATACTGTTTCCTGCGTTGTATTACAGTGTTGAAATATTACTTTTGTCCACAAAGTGGCAGTGTTGTCCCATTCTTCATTGCAAAACCATGCAAAAGACACTGTATTTTGAAATGAAGTTGAAAAGTGAGACCCAAATCTTTATTTTTTGATTGTTTGTATTGTAATGAAACAGGCAAGGAGGGAGCAGGTCTTGAACCCTCGACCTTCTAGCCCGAAGTCCAGCGCTTTTATCGACTGTGTCCCAAAAGCATGTTCGAGCGGCAGAGTCGATATCCACGCTTATAAACCCAGAGTCGTTACAGTATGTACATCTCTATTAAAGATATTTCATAAATTCGCCACCAGATTAGGTTTATATCAACCCTCGACAAAAATCAGACAGGAACTAATGTAAGCGGAATGTTTTTTACGTACTGTGTGGTATCCTACGGAAGGGATTACAAACGGCGCACTGCTATTTACCGGAACTGTTTCCTGTGTCAACATATCTTGCTAGCCGGAGCGAAAAAGTGCCCACATTCAACTATTGTGTGGTAATGAAAATAAGTATCATTTTATGACACTCTATCAGTAATGTTGTATATGTCACTATATTGTAAGATGTATTGGTAATCTGATTATGTAGTGGACTGGATTTTGTTTTTGGTACGTTGATTGTTCGTCAAAACTGGAAGGCAACGACTGGTTAGCTGCTAGCTAACAAGCTATTTTAGTAGACAGCTAGCTAGCTAATAGCTTCCGATAGCTTGGTGCTTCAGCTGTTATTTGTACGGTTAGAGACGTGATGATGGACGCGTCTCTGATTCAGGGTTTTAAAGTACATGTTAAAGATGTATTATAATGTTTAACGCTGTTCCCTATAACTATGTGTCTAGTTAGCTAGCTAGCCACCTGAAATTAGACATTTTGATGTCGTTTTGTTTCAGGGACAAGAGTTTCGGATTTCAAGACAAAATGGGTGAGTGAATGTTAAGATTACTTTTTATTTTATTTTTTGTTGCATGTCACCAACATAATGTAAAATAATAGGCATAAATTACCAATGAATTGAAACGCAGTTTAACAGTCTCACCTTTTCCTCTTCCTCTCATTAGATGGTGAAGAGAAGGCCTACGGTGGCTGTGAAGGCCCAGATGCCATGTATGTGAAGCTGATCTCCTCTGATGGCCATGAGTTTATAGTGAAGAGGGAACACGCCTTGACTTCAGGGACCATCAAAGCCATGTTGAGTGGACCAGGTAATCCCTTGACCTCATATTAGTTGTAATCCTTTACCCCAACTTGCTCTCAATGTTTGTAGCCAGGAAGTGCCAACGGTTAATCATTTTGAATAAACAGAAATGTTACTTCTGAACCACATCTCAGATCTATAAATCCTCATTCTGTGTATCAAACTAATAACGTTTCTTACCTTCTTTTTTTTTTCCCAGGTCAGTTTGCAGAGAACGAAACCAACGAAGTGAACTTCAGAGAGATCCCTTCCCATGTCCTGTCCAAGGTGTGCATGTACTTCACCTACAAGGTCCGCTATACCAACAGTTCCACAGAAATACCAGAATTCCCCATCGCCCCTGAGATTGCCCTGGAACTACTCATGGCTGCAAACTTCTTGGATTGTTAAAAACTTCAAAACAAATGTAGCATCTGAAACTTTTTTTTTTTTTTTTAATATTTGTTTTAACTATTTAACTTGTTTGCCATGTTGCTTCAGATATAAAACAAAACCGTGAATGATGATGAGTACTTTGTCAGTATGCTTTTAAGCTTTTATTTATATATATATATTTTTTTTGCTTTATGTCCACCTTTTTATTGGTTAGTAACGACTTTGATTTGAATATAATAAACAGATATGGCTGCACCAGTTGCTCCAGAATGTGGCTAGCCCTGGTAAACAATCGTTCCTTACCTCCCCACCACAATAAAGGATGTTCGGTGAGTGTTTTGGTGCTTAATGGGTCCCTTGTGTGATAAGCATTTACACGTATATATTCAATTAGAACAGAATAGCTGTTGGAAGAGTTCATCACATCCATTTATCTGTGGGCATTAAAGCTGTACAACAGTATTGCCTAATATAACGGTGTTGGATGACAGTTTTGGTCCATTGGGCCAACAACCTTTGTGATTTTTCACCACAGGGAGTTGGGAGTTATCTGCTTCTGATGAGATAGTCATTAGGTCACACCTGTGAGCCTAACTCGAATGAACCGACATAAACAGTAAAGTATCATGTCCAATCTCTATTCACAAAGCCTCAGAGTAGAAGTGCTGAGCTGGGAGACTCCAGTGGCGTAGGGGTCTAAGGCTGTGTCACAGCAAGCCGCGACCGGGAGACCCATGAGGTGGCGCGCAATTCACCCAGCGTCGTCTGGGTTAGAGGAGGGTTTGGCTGGCCGGGATGTCCTTGTCCCATCGTGCTCTAGCGACTCCTTGTGGCAGGCTGGGCGCAATGCACGCTGACTTCAGTTGCCAGTACTGTGTTTCCTCAAGACACATTGGTTTGGCTGGCTTCCGGGTTAAGCGAGCAGTGTGTCAAGAAGCAGTGCAGTTTGGCAGGGTCGTGTTTCGGTGGACGCATGGCTCTCGACATACGGCTCTCCCGCGTCCGTACGGCAGTTGCAACGATGGGACAAGGCTGTGACTACCAATTGGAGAGAAAAGGGTGGTATCTAGGATCAGTTTTGCATTTTAGTTCAAAATGAATGTCTGATAAAACATGATCATGGAGTCACTCCCCCATTGCACGCTCCCTCCTTTTCGTTTTAAAACGTGTGGATTTGTTTACAAAGGAGATGATCGTGGACTACAGGAAGAAGAGGACCGAGCACGCCCCCATTCTCATCGACGGGGCTGTAGTGGAGCAGGTTGAAAGCTTCATGGTCCAAACACACCAAGACAGTCGTGAAGAGGGCATGACAAAACCTATTCCCCCTCAGGAAACTAAAAAGATTTGGCATTGGTCCTCAGATCCTCAAAAGGTTTTACAGCTGCACCATCGAGAGCATCCTGACGGGTTGCATCACTGCCTGGTAGGGCAACTGCTCGGCCCCCGACCGCAAGGCACTACAGAGGCTAGTGCGTACGGCCCAGTACATCACCGGGGCCAAGCTTCCTGCCATCCAGGACCTCTACACCAGGCGGTGTCAGAGGAAGGCCCTAAAAAGCAGTACCAGAGCGCCAAGTCAAGGTCCAAGAGGCTCCTAAATAGCTTCTACCCCCAAGCCATAAGACTCCCTCTATGAATAGTCACTTTAATAACTCTACCTACATGTACATACTACCTCAATTACCTCGACACCGGTGGCCCCGCACGTTGACTGTACCACTACCTCCTGTATATAGCCTCTCTATTGTTATTTACTGCTGCTCTTTAATTATTTGTTATTCTAATCTCTCACTTTTTTTTGGGGGGGGGGGGGGGGTATTTTCTTAAAACAGCATTGTTGGTTATGGGATTGTGAGTAAAGCATTTCACTGTAAGGTCTACACTTGTTGTATTCGGCGCATGTGACAAATAAGATTTTGATTTGATTAGGAGGGTAAAGATGCCAACAATATCTTTTAATAGAGCTATGGCTGACAGGTGGACCCGGTAAGACGTAGCAGCATAGGTGAATCTGTGTAAAGATCTCTAAAGACCCCGTCATCACATCTGCATTCAAAAGACCACCGACCACGATCTAAATCACAATAATGTTCAGTTGTGGAACAACAGGGGGGGTTTTGGGGGGAGGGGGGACGGTCTCTGTGTTGTTTCAATAGGCTAGAATCACATTGTCACTCTTATTTTGTCTTCTAAACCAATAAATAATCGCTTTTTGTGAAGAGCCATTTAGGAGGAGCTGCTTGGCAAATTGAACGGGGTGATCATGTGATGACGGTGGGAGTTTATTGAAATAATGTCAAAAGTAAGGCCATGTTTAGTAAAGCTAAGAACGTGGTCCGGCTCTGTAGACCCTCTGCATAGAATAAGGATATTTAGATCGATGCTAATTTCATCCCGTTCCTTCACTATACCAGCCAGCCGTAGAGTTTAAGCTGTCCATGTGTACGTTCCTGTCATGTGTGTGTGTGTGTGTGTGTGTGTGTGTGTGTGTGTGTGTGTGTGTGTGTGTGTGTGTGTGTGTGTGTGTGTGTGTGTGTGTGTGTGTGTGTGTGTGTGTGTGTGTGTGTGTGTGTGTGTGTGTGTGAGAGAGAGAGAGTGTGGTGTGTGTGACCTGGTATATGGAGAAAGTGCTGCATTAGTTTTTGGTGTTGGGACTGGGAGGCAGACAGACAGGCAGGCAGAGAGGGAGGTCTCCCAATAGTTGCTTGATAGTGGAGGAGACGGGTCTTTAGAGAGGTCCAACAGCTGGGGTCTCGGTCCATCATGGCCTTTACTGTCAATCTAGAGAGATCTAACAGCTGGGGTCTCAGTCCATCATGGCCTTTACTGTCAATCTAGAGAGATCTAACAGCTGGGGTCTCGGTCCATCATGGCCTTTACTGTCAATCTAGAGAGGTCTAACAGCTGGGGTCTCGGTCCATCATGGCCTTTACTGTCAATCTAGAGAGGTCTAACAGCTGGGGTCTCGGTCCATCATGGCCTTTACTGTCAATCTAGAGAGGTCTAACAGCTGGGGTCTCGGTCCATCATGGCCTTTACTGTCAATTCTAAAATGTATTCCAACAGATAAATCAGAAAAATATATAATTGTTACCATGTGGGGCAAAGAATTATGTAGTGCAAAAACTAAATGTAACCACTTCTTTTAAATTCTGTGGTAATGTACTTGGTGTGGAACGGTTTGTATGGGTCGTTACCTGGGTTTCCCACAGGGTTGCTGAACTGGAGGAGGTTTCTGGAGCTCCTGCGTGGCCTCCAGGTTCACCCAACGAAAGGGGGAGGATAAAAAAATAAGGAATGTGGAGATTTAGTGTAACGATAAAAACTATTCATTGACTGCATAGGAATCATCTCCTACTCATTCTGAGGTCTGATGCAGAGTTCTACGCGTTATTCCTGCCTTCAGTTTTTTTGTTTGTTATACTTATCTAGGCCTCTTCTCACTTGTGATTGCACAAGTTCCTTGGTTGTTGGTGGAGAAATAGGGGATAGGAGTCCGAGTCTTCTAGGGTCTTCAGGCCTTAAGGTATTTCTCCTTGGCGTCCCGCCACCAGATTCCAACCGCTTCCTTAAAATCTTGCTTTGGAGTTCCAGAATGTATCCATGGGTATTCTTTGTAGCCTTTAGTGAGTAGACACTCCAAAGTTCAGCATTTTTTTTTTTATACAGTTTTCTGTAGCTATAAACCAACATAATTTGAAAGTATTCATTGTGTTATAAAATATTTGTAAAATGTACTTTCAAGGACAATTAGTAAGGTCAAAGATCTTGTAATCTGAGTACATCAGAACAAATAAGGTTGTGGGTCACTTCCCTCATTGGTTTAGAGAAAGGAGAAGTTCCTGTTTATATTCAATTACTCACAGTTTCTTGAATCCCACATCCTTGCCTACTTCTCAATCGTATGACCCTCTTCTCCAATAGGTTTTGAGAAGGAGGCAAGGAGAGAGAGGATGTAAGCAATTCAGGAAATTAATTTAGAAATATCCTCCTTGGCCAATGTGTGGGGCAGACTTGAAAAGTTCTGTTGTTCAAAACTTCCTTCTCTAACCTATCGACTTCAAATAGAGTGGGGACTTAGACTGTACAATGCCTTCAGAAAGTATTCACACACCTTGACTTTTTCAAAAAAAAATGTGTGTTACAGCATGAATTTAAAATGGATTAAATTGAGTTTTTATGTCACTGGCCTATACACAATACCCCATAATGACGTCACAATACCCCATAATGACATCACAATACCCCATAATGACATCACAATACCCCATAATGACATCACAATACCCCATAATGACAAAGCGAAAACAGGTTTTTAGAATTGTTTGCAAATGTATTAAATATAGAAAACCAGAAATGGCTTATTTACATAAGTATTCAGACCCTTTGCTATGAGACTCTAAATTGAGCTCAGGTGCATCCTGTTTTCATTGATCATCTTTGAGATGTTTCTACAACTTGATTGGAGTCCACCTGTGGTAAATTCTATTGATTTGGACATTATTTGGAAAGGCACACACCTCTCTATATAAGGTCCCACAGTTGACAGACAAGTCATAATGAGGGTCATGAAATCAAGTCATAATGAGGGTCATGAAATCAACTAAATTGTAATCCT
This sequence comes from Salmo salar, assembly GCF_965601325.2. Lineage (NCBI taxonomy): Eukaryota > Metazoa > Chordata > Actinopteri > Salmoniformes > Salmonidae > Salmo > Salmo salar. The sequence continues at coordinate 87,620,717 of NC_138309.1, read as the reverse complement.
CCTTTGGCTGTCTGCATGTCAAACAAAACCCTAATGTAGGGTTTCCCAACCCCAATCCTCTGTGACCAATAGAACAATATTTTCATACATTTTCTGGTGGTCCCTAAGGACAGTGCTGGAGTAATGTAAAATGGACCATTATCTGTAACCAATTGCTAAATGGGGGAAGGATTCTTGAGAAAATATGTAACCCTCCTGAAGACGAGGTATTTATGAAGCTCCTTCAGTCACCTTGTGTTGAGGACGATGTCTCAGTTGGTAGAGCATGGTGTTTGCAACACCAGGGTTGTGGGTTCGATTCCTACGGGGGACCATAAAGGAGAATATTTTTTTTATTTTTAATGAAATGTATGCATTCACTACTGTAAGTCGCTCTGGATAAGAACGTCTGCTAAATGACTAAAATGTAAATGTCTGTGAGAGCCTGATGTGATGGAGAGCCCTTTGTGATCCATTCCTTGGTGTGGTCGTTCCCCCCAGGCAGCCATGTTCACAGTGTCCCAGTGTCCATGTGTGTTCATTCACCACATGGTGAATTACACCCTTCCACAGGTCCTGTCTCATACAATCGCAATGCATTGCATTCCCCACTTTGCCTATTGCAGAAATGATTTCAGCAATTTGGGGACGAGTGCTAGCTCACAGCTAAACATAATACAAGAGTAATAAATAAGACACGATAAATATAACTGACAATAAATAAATAAACTTCTCGTACAACACCACCACAAGTGGTTCACAACCTCCTTCATCCCCAGGATGACTTCTACCTTTAATCTGTGGTTAACAACCTCCTTCATCCACAGGATGACTTCTACCTTTAATCTGTGGTTAACAACCTCCTTCATCCACAGGATGACTTCTACCTTTAATCTGTGGTTAACAACCTCCTTCGTCCCCAGGATGACTTCTACCTTTAATCTGTGGTTAACAACCTCCTTCATCCCCAGGATGACTTCTACCTTTAATCTGTGGTTCACAACCTCCTTCATCCACAGGATGACTTCTACCTTTAATCTGTGGTTAACAACCTCCTTCATCCACAGGATGACTTCTACCTTTAATCTGTGGTTAACAACCTCCTTCATCCACAGGATGACTTCTACCTTTAATCTGTGGTTAACAACCTCCTTCGTCCACAGGATGACTTCTACCTTTAATCTGTGGTTAACAACCTCCTTCATCCACAGGATGACTTCTACCTTTAATCTGTGGTTAACAACCTCCTTCATCCACAGGATGACTTCTACCTTTAATCTGTGGTTCACAACCTCCTTCATCCACAGGATGACTTCTACCTTTAATCTGTGGTTAACAACCTCCTTCATCCCCAGGATGACTTCTACCTTTAATCTGTGGTTAACAACCTCCTTCGTCCACAGGATGACTTCTACCTTTAATCTGTGGTTAACAACCTCCTTCGTCCACAGGATGAACCTGGATGTTAAAAAAAAGACTATTACCAAATTACAGCTTTTTTTTTTTTAACAAATACATTTGCGCAAGCACACTTACTTTAGTAGATGCCAACCAATGTCTAAATAGCACAGGAAGTTCAAAGATACAAGTCTGTGACATCCTTCATTACATGTAGAGAAATACAACAAAGCCACGTTAGAATTGGATTAACTCACCAAATTCAATGATGCTTGCTGTGCTTCTCAAACTGATTTGGACCCCAAAGGCTGGAAGGACATGGCAATCTGTACATGTTCCCCCCTGTTGCGAAACGGGCACTGATCCACAGGCAGCACAAGAAAGTTTGTCAGATGTATTAAACTGTCTTCATAAGTGACAGACGCATGCATGCTTGCCAATGATGTCATCCTCGCAAATCACTTGAAGAGTGGGTCAGGCGTGTCTGTGGATGGAGTCGTGTCTGTGGATGGAGGCGTGTCTGTGAATGGAGGTGTGTCTGTGGATGGAGGCGTGTCCGTGGATGGAGTCGTGTCCGTGGATGGAGTCGTGTCTGTGGATGGAGTCGTGTCTGTGGATGGAGGCGTGTCTGTGAATGGAGGTGTGTCTGTGGATGGAGGCGTGTCCGTGGATGGAGTCGTGTCCGTGGATGGAGTCGTGTCTGTGGATGGAGTCGTGTCCGTGGATGGAGGCGTGTCTGTGGATGGAGGCGTGTCCGTGGATGGAGGCGTGTCCGTGGATGGAGGTGTGTCTGTGAATGGAGGTGTGTCTGTGGATGGACGCGTGTCTGTGAATGGAGGCGTGTCTGTGGATGGAGGCGTGTCTGTGGATGGAGGCGTGTCTGTGGATGGAGGCGTGTCTGTGAATGGAGGTGTGTCTGTGGATGGAGGCGTGTCCGTGGATGGAGTCGTGTCCGTGGATGGAGTCGTGTCCGTGGATGGAGTCGTGTCCGTGGATGGAGGCGTGTCTGTGGATGGAGGCGTGCCTGTGGATGGAGGCGTGTCCGTGGATGGAGTCGTGTCTGTGGATGGAGGCGTGTCTGTGAATAGAGGCGTGTCTGTGAATGGAGGCGTGTCTGTGAATAGAGGCGTGTCTGTGGATGGAGGCGTGTCTGTGAATGGAGGCGTGTCCGTGGATGGGGGTGTGTTTGTGGATGGAGGCGTGTCTGTGGATGGAGGCGTGTCCGTGGATAGAGGCGTGTCTGTGGATGGAGGCGTGTCCGTGAATGGAGGTGTGTCTGTGAATGGAGGTGTGTCTGTGGATGGAGGTGTGTCTGTGGATGGAGTCGTGTCTGTGGATGGAGGCGTGTCTGTGAATAGAGGCGTGTCTGTGAATGGAGGCGTGTCTGTGAATAGAGGCGTGTCTGTGAATAGAGGCGTGTCTGTGGATGGAGGCGTGTCTGTGAATGGAGGCGTGTCCGTGGATGGGGGTGTGTTTGTGGATGGAGGCGTGTCTGTGGATGGAGGCGTGTCCGTGGATAGAGGCGTGTCTGTGGATGGAGGCGTGTCTGTGGATGGAGGCGTGTCTGTGAATAGAGGTGTGTCTGTGGATGGAGGTGTGTCTGTGGATGGAGGCGTGTCCGTGGATGGAGAGATCCAACCGTTCTGTTTTAACACATAGAAAATAATGTGGATAAATAATTTGCCCAAAACGTTACAGCTGTAGTATAAGATGCACATTTCAAAATGTATACATGGCTAAAGGCATGGAATGATAAACATACCGCACAGAAAGGGAAGGAATGTATTCTTCGTCCGAGCTGCTGTCCCCAGAATCTTCAAACTCGTCAGACTCCTCTTCATCAGTATCTTCATTCACCTGTGATTCCTTTGAGGGACTCCATGTCTCAGCAACACCACTTTCGTCAGCACCAATTTCATCATCCCAATCGATGCTAATGTAACAGTATAGCTTCCGTCCCTCTCCTCACCCCAACCTGGGCTTGAACCAGGGACCCTCTGCACACATCAACAACTGACACCCCACGAAGCATCGTTACCCATCGCGCCACAAAAGCCACGGCCCCTGCAACGCAAGGGGAAACCCTACTTCAGGTCTCAGAGCGAGTGACATCACCGATTGAAACGCTATTAGCGCGCACCACCGCTAACTAACTAGCCATTTCACATCGGTTACACCACCGCTAACTAACTAGCCATTTCACATCGGTTACACTAACACAAATAAGACAGAATAGTAATATAATGGTCATTTGAAAATACAAACAACAAAAGTAAGCTCACTAGCACATCACAAACACTAATAAAAAAATAGTCCACACTATTCATTAGGTCAATGACCTCATCTTCATTTTATGTCTATGGTCTCTTCAGAGATGCTCATATACATCAGGCTAAATAGAAGTGATAGAACATAACAGAAAAAGTTCATTTACTGAATGTGATCCGTACAACATTGGCAATACAGTGATAATGTCTGGGAATAGTTAAAGGAAAAAACTATAATGTTGCCTGTTTTCGCCTTCTGATGCCTCTATGGTACTCCCATCTAACTCAACCCCTCCAGGATCCTCCCTGATACTCCCATCTAGCTCAACCCCTCCAGGATCCTCCCATCTAACTCAACCCCTCCAGGATCCTCCACGATACTCCCATCTACCTCAACCCCTTCAGGATCCTCCCATCTAGCTCAACCCCTCCAGGATCCTCCATGATACTCCCATCTAACTCAGACTCCTCCAGACTCCTCCATGATACTCCCATCTAACTCAACCCCTCCAGGCTCCTCCATGATACCCCCATCTAGCTCAACCCCTCCATGATACTCCCATCTAACTCAACCCCTCCATGATACTCCCATCTAACTCAACCCCTCCAGGCTCCTCCATGATACCCCCATCTAGCTCAACCCCTCCAGGATCCTCCATGATACCCCCATCTAGCTCAACCCCTCCATGATACTCCCATCTAACTCAACCCCCCCCAGGCTCCTCCATGATACCCCCATCTAGCTCAACCCCTCCAGGATCCTCCATGATACCCCCATCTAGCTCAACCCCTCCAGGATCCTCCATGATGCTCCCATGTAGCTCAACCCCTCCAGGATCCTCCATGATACCCCCATCTAGCTCAACCCCTCCAGGATCCTCCATGATGCTCCCATGTAGCTCAACCCCTCCAGGATCCTCCATGATGCTCCCATGTAGCTCAACCCCTCCAGGATCCTCCATGGTGCACCCATCTAGCTCAACCCCTCCAGGATCCTCCATGATGCTCCCATGTAGCTCAACCCCTCCAGGATCCTCCATGATGCTCCCATGTAGCTCAACCCCTCCAGGATCCTCCATGGTGCACCCATCTAGCTCAACCCCTCCAGGATCCTCCATGGTGCACCCATCTAGCTCAGACTCCTCCAGGCTCCTCCAGAAACTCATCCCCCCCCCCCCCCCCCTTTAGAAAAAGAGAGTCAGTTATACTCCAAGCATATCGTATCTTCATTACTGGCAAACATTTTGACAAATGGAGAGGGAGACATTACAGTACCAGAGACATACACCTCCACATAGGTTACTCAAAGAAGGCATAGGCCTGTAGCCTATAGAACATTGTCTATATTTGCGGGTTAGGGTTTGGTGTGGGCCTCAGATTTGCACTTTATCGCAGTCTGGCAGTTTGGTATTGCTGGTGAACAAACAGCTGACCAACACGAGGCTTTGCTTGTCTAAGAAATCCGCTGTTGTTGATTAGGCTCGGGAAGAAGATGACCTGCGCCTCTGAGGGACGCTGCTCAAACAGGGAGGGTGCAGCCCTCCAATTCAAAAACAAGAGTAGTACCTGCTTTTTGTTGACCAATAGGAAAACTGCAAATCTCAACACAATTTTGTAAGGGCCCATTTTATGACATTATAATGCCAAAAAAAAAAAAAATATATATATATACATGATTTTCCTTTAAAGTTTTCATTTAAAAAATGAAGTGATAGCAGAAGCAGTGTGTGAATTATATCATTGTTACCATGCACCTGCAATAAGATAGCTCACATTTCCAGGTGCCTTTTTGAATTTATGAGGCAATGGCCAAAATAATATCATGATGACAATGAAAATGTCAAATGGATTATGATAATTCCTTTTATGTGAGAGGAAGAATATGCTATTCGGCGTTGTAGTGATCGGGGAGTGTTTTATCCCTGCACCAATTTCACTCAAGCCTCTCAGGCATCTGGCCAGCTCTCCTGGCTCCCTCCCAGCGGCGGAGAGGCTGTGTCTATGACCTAAAAAGGTCATTTGGTAGTCAGATTACCAGGCGCTCTGCAATAACACTGCTGACATGGATCCATTTTGCTCACGGGGGACATGAATAGGAGGAATAATATTTAAACACACTGGTTCATCCAGAAAATCATTCTGTTCAGAATGAAACAATATAATACCTGGTATGTGTGAATGTAACCAGAAAACGGATTTTTGTTGTGGAAATTGTAATAATTAAAAAAAAAATCTCAGTGTGTGCTTACTGAGGTACAGTGTGATAATGAGTGTGTTGTTGGGCTGGTATTCAACAGCCTGTAATACAAGCATCAATGTTATTCACTTTTACACACCTAAAAGTGGTTATGATTATCTACAGGAAAATCTGTGGAATATGAGAAACAGTTTGAAAGGACCCTTTATCTTGATGCAACTACTAGAGGTCATTGACCTTTTATTTTTGTCACTACAGTTTCTAGTCCAACAAGTAACATCTCAATTGAATTCACGTTTTCCGATTAAATGCGCTGCTCATGAATTCAATACAAAAAAAAGTATTTGGTTCGCTTTTCTGTTGCCCTGCGCACAGTACACACTGGGAAGAGGAAAATAATTTGTCTCACTACATTTTCACAACGCTTCCCGCAATCAGCGCACTTTTGTTTTTGTTTCCGTCAACACGACGCATCCTGACGTCATTGCGCGTTGCCCTGGTGCAGGGGGTTTCCATCATGGCGTCGATGCAGGTAGGAATTCAACAGACAGTGAACACTTCTTCTATTGGGTTTATCTCTTTTCCTCTGTTATTTCAACACTTTTTAATTTTTTTTTTTTTAAATCAGTATGTGTATATAACTCACATTAGGTCTGTTTTAAGATGCGAGTTGTCGTTTTATTAACCGTGAAACCTCGGGTTTCAACGCCTGCATCTAGTTAATCATGAACAGCTAGGAAGAACAGAGTTGCTAACGACGTTAGCAAGCTAACGGTAGTTAGTTAGATACTCCTCGTTGGACTTCTCAGTTTCACGTTTTAAATCGTTAGCTAGCAAACTTAACTAACAAACATAGTTACCGGTAGTTATGAGTGTAGTGACATGGCGGCGAGTAACATAAGCAGCTAGCTAGCATACTAACGTTAGCTAGCTAAAGTTGTTCGCTATGTCAGGTGGCTGACTGGGTCAGCTTGTCTGAATTCATGAAGTGGATTAGCAAGCTCTGTGTTCTGAAACCCTATCTACTTGAAACCTTATCCAGGCAACTGGTTGTCCAAATTTTAGCTAGCTGTTATGATAGGTAACACTTCTAAGCTAATAGCTGTGCAACGTTAGTTATATTACTGCTAGTGTAGACACAGAGTTAATGCGAGTAGCAGACGCAAGGTTAAGTCCGTATACATACACACTATATTCAAAAGTATATGGACACGCTTTCAAATGAGTGGATTCGGCTGTTTCAGCCACAAACGTTGCCGACAGGTATGAAATCGAGCACACCGCCATGCAATCTCCATAGACAAACATTGACAGTAGAACGGCCTTACTGAAGCACTCAGTGACTTTCAACTTGGCACCGTCATAGGATGCCACCTTTCCAACAAGTCAGTAAATCAAATTTCTGTCCTGCTAGAGCTGCCCCCAGTGTTGTTATTATTGATGAAGTGGAAACATTAAGGAGCAACAACGGCGCAGCCACGAAATGGTAGGCCACACAAGCTCACAGAACGGAACCGCCGAGTGCTGAAGCCCGTAGCGCGTAAAAATTGTCTGCCCTCGGTTGCAACACTCACTACCGAGTTCCAAACTGCCTCTGGAAGCAACGTCGGCACAATAACTGTTCGTTGAGAGCTTCGGGATATGGGTTTCCGTGGCCCGAGCAGCCGCACACAAGCCGCACACATGCGCAATGCCAAGCCTTGGCTGGAGTGGTGTAAAGCTCACCACTATTGGAGCAGTGGAAACACATTCTCTGAATCACGCTTCACCATCTGGCAGTCCGATGGACAAATCTGGGTTTGGCGGACGCCAGGAGAACGCAACTGCCCGACTACATAGTGCCAACTGTAAAGTTTGGAGGAGGAGGAATAATGGTCTGGGGCTTTTTTTCATGGTATGGGCCCCTTAGTTCCAGTGAAGTGAAATCTTATCGCTACAGCATACAATGACATTCTAGACGATTCTGTGCTTCCAATTTTCAATCAAATGTATTTATAAAGTCCTTTTTACATCAGCCGATGTCACAAAGTGCTGTACAGAAACCCAGCCTAAAACCCCCCAAACAGCAAGCAATGCAGATGTCGAATCACAGTGGCTAGGAAAAACTCCCTAGAAAGGCAGGAACCTAGTGTGTTGACGTGGCCCTTTCTGGGTGTAGATCATTCTCGCCTACACCCAGGTTCTGTTATCTCAGGTCGTAAATTCCTGGCAGAGACTCTCTCCCCCTGGCCATGCAGAAAGAGAGAATACAGAGAGAGAACAAGGGATTTCACTTGGCTGAACTCCTAAATCCCCAAAATGGGAGAATTAAACTGTATGTCCACTTGTGGGAAGGGTCCGTGGACACTTAAGGGGACGGGTATGATGACTGTGTTTCATTTGGTGACCTCATGGAGGACAGGAAACACACATAACTATCTCTGAATGTGTACATTTCTCAATTATGGGGTTTGCATCTAATTTTTGTATAAATGAATGAGTAAAGATGAAAGTATATATTTGAAATGATGTAATGTGATTTTAATCTTTAAGAATGAGAGAATTGTATTCCCTGTAAAGTTTAACTAGTCAGCGGCCACACACCCCTGTGAGCACAGAAATGATCATGGAACTGCCCTTTTCTATTGTTACCAATAAAATCCCCTCCCGATGAAATCCTCTTCTGAGTAAGCAAACCCCCAGTGGGGGGGTACCAAGACTAGAAAACCATACTACGTGGCACATTGGCTACATGGCTGGAAATGGTTCAACTCTGAGACTATAGATCCTTACAGAATAAGAGCAAATCTTAGATACTAATTACTAGTCTGCAGCTAGAAATTATGTAAACCTGGGATGCGAATACCGACAACCGCAGAAACATCTACTCTAAGAACAATGGACACCAGACGTATCCATTATATTGATTGCAATTATTCCCACATGAGCGAGCGTTTATGTGCAAAGGATTAGCATTTCAATGAATATAATTATCCACTGTGTGTACTGATCCATTTTGTCTTTCCCGCTCATTTATCGGTCCAAACTCCCTTTTCTTTGTATACCAAGCCGCCATATCGGTTTAGCCCACTAGGGGATCTTCCCTATCATTGTTAGTAACCAATATCTACTGTTTGTTTGTTATGCATTTCTGTGATTATTTAGTTAGTTAGGAAATAAATGATTAAGCCAATTGGTGTATGGATTAGAGGTCGCCCGATTTTATGATTTTTCAACGCCAATACCGAGTATTGAAGGACCCAAAAAAATCCGATACCGATTAATCGGCTGATTAAATGTATTTTTAAAAAAAATTTAAGTAAAATAAATATCGCTTTTTTGTATGTATTTGTAATAATGACAATTACAACAATACTGATTTAACACTTTTATTTTAATTTAATAAAATATGTAATTAACCTCTATGGGCTAGGCGGGACGAATTCGTCCCACCTACGTAACAGCCAGTTGAAGCCTGTGGCGCGATTTTCAAATACCTTAAAAATCCTATTACTTCAATTTCTCAAACATATGACTATTTTACAGCTATTTAACCTGTTAGGGCTAGGGGGCAGTATTTACACCGCCGGATAAAAAACGTACCCGATTTAATCTGGTTACCACTCCTACCCAGTAACTAGAATATGCATATACTTATTACATATGGATAGAAAACACCCTAAAGTTTCTAAAACTGTTTGAATGGTGTCTGTGAGTATAACAGAACTCATTTGGCAGGCAAAAATCTGAGGTTTCATGCAGGAAGTGGCCTGTCTGACAAGGTGTCGTTCTTCTTGTCTCTGTTTATTGAAGAGTGAGGATCTTAGCTGTCCCGTGACACTTCCTACGGCTGCCATAGGGTCTCAGAAGGCGGTAAAAAGCTGAATCGTGGCTTTGCAGGCTCTGGCTGAAAAAAAGTAGCGCGTTTGGGTAGTGGGTGGTTACAGTACTGTGAGACTCAGGCTCGTGCCCGCGTCGACCGAAAGCTTTGTTTACTTTCCTCTGTTTAGCTAAATGGACATTCCCGGTCGGAATATTATCGCTTTTTTACGAGAAAAATGGCATAAAAATGGATTTTAAACAGCGGTTGACATGCTTCGAAGTACGGTAATGGAATATTTAGATTTCTTTTGTCACGAATTTTGCCATGCGCGCGACCCTGATTTACCATTTCAGATAGTGTCTGGGACGCACGAACAAAACGCCGCTATTCGGATATAACGATGGATTATTTTGGACCAAACCAACATTTTGTTATTGAAGTAGCAGTCCTGGGAGTGCATTCTGACGAAGACAACAAAAGGTAATCAAACTTTTATAATAGTAAACCTGATATTGGTGAGTGCTAAACTTGCCGGGTGTCTAAATAGCTAGCCCGTGATGCCTGGGCTATGTACTTAGAATATTGCAAAATGTGCTTTCACCAAAAAGCTATTTTAAAATCGGACATATCGAGTGCATAGAGGAGGTCTGTATCTATAATTCTTAAAATAATTGTTATGCTTTTTGTGAATGTTTATCGTGAGTAATTTAGTAAATTCACCGGAAGTTTGCGGGGGGTATGCTAGTTCTGAACGTCACATGCTAATGTAAAAAGCTGGTTTTTGATATAAATATGAACTTGATTAAACAAAACATGCATGTATTGTATAACATAATGTCCTAGGGTTGTCATCTGATGAAGATTATCAAAGGTTAGTGCTGCATTTAGCTGTCTTCTGGGTTTTTGTGACATTATATGCTAGCTTGAAAAATGGGTGTCTGATTATTTCTGGCTTGGTACTCTGCTGACATAATCAAATGTTTTGCTATCGTTGTAAAGCCTTTTTGAAATCGGACAGTGTGGTTAGATTAACGAGAGTCTTGTCTTTTAAAAATCAATTTAGCCTCAAATAAATAATGAAACATGTTCAATTTGGTTTAAATATTGCAAAAACACAGTGTTGGAGAAGAAAGTAAAAGTGCAATATGTGCCACGTAAAAAAGCTAACGTTTCAGTTCCTTGCTCAGAACATGAGAACATATGAAAGCTGGTGGTTCCTTTTAACATGAGTCTTCAATATTCCCAGTTAAGAAGTTTTAGGTTGTAGTTATTATAGGACTATTTCTCTCTATACCATTTGTATTTCATATACCTTTGACTATTGGATGTTCTTATAGGCACTATAGTATTGCCAGCTTAATCTCGGGAGTTGATAGGCTTGAAGTCATAAACAGCGCGGTGCTTCAAGCACAGCGAAGAGCTGCTGGCAAACGCAGCAAAGTGCTGTTTGAATGAATGCTTACGAGCCTGCTGCTGCCTACCACCGCTCAGTCAGACTGCTCTATCAAATATCAAATCATAGACTTCATTATAATATAATAAACACACAGAAATACGAGCCTTAGGTCATTAATATGGTCAAATCCGGAAACTATATTTTCGAAAACCAAACGTTTAATCTTTCAGTGAAATACGGAACCCTAAGTCTAAATATTACTGTTACATTGCACAACCTTCAATGTTATGTCATAATTCTGGCAAATTAATTACGGTCTTTGTTAGGAAGAAATAGTCTTCACACAGTTCGCAACGAGCCAGGCGGCCCAAACAGCTGCATATACCCTGACTCTGCTTGCACAGAACGCAAGAGAAGTGACACAATTTCCCTAGTTAATATTGCCTGCTAACATTAATTTCTTTTAACTAAAAATGCAGGTTTAAAAATATATACTTCGTATTGATTTTAAAGAAAGGCATTGATGTTTATGGTTAGGTACATTGGCGCAACGACAGTGCTTTTCTTTTTGCAAATGCACTTGTTAAATCATCACCCGTTTGGCGACGTAGGCTGTGATTCGATGATAAATTAACAGGCACCGCATTGATTATTTGCAACGCAGGACAAGCTAGTTAAATTAGTAATATCATCTACCATGTGTAGTTAACTAGTGATTATGTTAAGATTGATAGTTTTTTTTTTTATAAGACAAGTTTAATGCTAGCTAGCAACTTACCTTGGCTCCTTGCTGTACTCCCGTAACAGGTGGTCAGCCTGCCATGCAGTCTCCTTGTGGAGTGCAATGTAATCGGCCATAATCTGTGATTGCATTATGCCTCTCTCTCTAATGTCAATGTGCCTTGTCTACTGCATGTCTTGGCTAGTTCTTAATGTTTTATTTCACTGTAGAGCCCTCAGTCCCGCTCAACATGCCTTAGATAGATAGATAGCTCTTTCGTCCCACCCCACGCACATGCGGAGACCTCACCTGGCTTTACTGGGGCCTCCAGAGACAAAACATCTCTCATCACTCAACGCCTAGGTTTACCTCCACTGTACTCACATCCTACCATACCCTTGTCTGTACATTATGAATCTATTCTACCACGGCCAGAAATATCAAATTTATTTATATAGCCCTTCGTACATCAGCTGATATCTCAAAGTGCTGTACAGAAACCCAGCCTAAAACCCCAAACAGCAAGCAAAGCATGTGAAAGAAGCACGGTGGCTAGGAAAAACTCCCTAGGAAAAACTCCCTAGAAAGGCCAAAAACCTAGGAAGAAACCTAGAGAGGAACCAGGCTATGAGGGGTGGCCAGTCCTCTTCTGGCTGTGCCGGGTGGAGATTATAACAGCACATCTGCTCCTTTTATTCCCTGTCCCCAACGCGCTAGACGACCAGTTCTTATAGCCTTACCCTTATCCTACTCCTCCTCTGTTCCTCTGGTGATGTAGAGGTTAACCCAGGCCCTGTAGCCCCCAGATCCAATCCTATTCCCCAGGTGCTATCGTTTTGTTGACTTCTGTAACCGTAAAAGCCTTGGTTTCATGCATGTTAACATCAGAAGCCTCCTCCCTAAGTTTGTTTTATTCACTGCTTTAGTACACTCCGCAAACCCTGATGTCCTAGCCGTGTCTGAATCCTGGCTTCGGAAGGCCACCAACAATTCTGTAATTTCTATCACCAACTACAACATTGTCCACCAAGATAGAACTGCCAAAGGGGCTAGAGTTAGCCAGCAGAGTTCTGTCATACTATCCAGGTCTGTGTCCAAACAGTTTTTGAGCTTCTATTTTTTTAAATCCACCTTCCCAGACATAAGTCTCTCACTGTTGCCGCTTGTTATAGACCCCCCTCAGCCCCCAGCTGTGCCCTGGACACCATATGTGAATTAATTGCCCCCATTTATCTTCAGAGTTTGTACTGTTAGGTGACCTAAACTGGGATATGCTTAACATCCCGGCCATCCTACAATCTAAGCTAGATGCCATCAATCTCACACAAATTATCAAGGAACCTACCAGGTACAACCCTAAATCCTTAAACATGGGCACCCTCATATCATCCTGCCCTCTAAATACACCTCTGCTGTCTTCAACCCGGATCTCAGCGATCACTGCCTCATTGCCTGCGTCCGTAATGGGTCCGCGGTCAAACGACCACCCCTCATCACTGTCAAACGCTCCCTAAAACACTTCAGCGAGCAGGCCTTTTCTAATCGACCTGGCCCGGGTATCCTGGAAGGATATTTACCTCATTCCGTCAGTAGAGGATGCCTGGTTATTCTTTTAAAAGTGCGTTCCTCACCATCTTAAAAAAGCATGCCCCTTTTCAAAAAAACGAAGAAAAAACAAACACCACAACAGAAAAAAAAAACAGGAACACCACAAAATATCGTCATATGCATGAACTGGGAAGCATGCGACAGGTTTTTATTAAGCAGTACTCTGCAAGCTAGAGGATATTACGACACATCCAGCTGGTTTGATTTGTATCTTGTCTATGAACACCGACATTCTTTACAGATTTGTTACATCTCGTCTGGGTTACATCAGTTTAACGACACGTTTCAGTTTTTTTTTACATCAGTTTAACTACACATTTCATGTTAACTTTTTTTCTTATTTTTTTGTCTTTTTTTTTTTCTTCATGAAAATCTGAAATTGGACCTCCCAATATTATAATCTAGCTACAGCTTCAACATGTTTTTTTTCTTCTTCTCTTACAGAAAAGGCTACAAAAGGAACTAATGGCTTTGCAAAATGATCCGCCCCCTGGAATGACGCTCAATGAGAAAAGCGTACAGAACACCATCACACAGTGAGTTGTACATCAGCTTGCTGACTCCTATATCCTAGTGTGGATATGCTTTGTTGCACAGATCTATAACATTTCCCACTGGCTCATTTCATTGTGAAGAAGATAAACACACACACACACCTGCTCAGTACTCAGGGGCGTCAGTATGGATCCATCCATCATGTATAGAAGATAAACTACACAGTACACAAATCCCAGGTACAGGTGGGTAGATGGCTTTTTAAAATGTATTTAACAAGGTAAGACAGTTAAGCACAAATTCTTATTTACAATGACGGCCTACTAAAAAGCAAAAGGCCTCCTGCGGGGACGGGGGGCCTGGGATTAAAAATAAAATACAATATAGGTCAAAACAGACAATAACGACGAGAGAGACAACACATCACTACATAGAGAGACCTAAGACAACAACATAGCGGGGTAGTGTAACAGTGTAGTGTAACAGTGTAGTGTGACAGTGTAGTGTGTGACAGTGTAGTGTGACAGAGTAGATTAACAGTGTGGTGTGTGGGTAGTGTAACAGTGTAACAGTGTAGTGTGTCAGGGTAGTGTGTCAGGGTAGTGTGTCAGGGTAGTGTAACAGTGTAGTGTGACGGAGTAGTGAGGGTAGTGTGACAGTGTAGTGTGATGGAGTAGATTAACAGTGTAGTGTAACAGTGTAGTGTGTCAGGGCAGGGTAGTGTAACAGTGTAGTGTAACAGTGTAGTGTGACGGAGTAGTGTGGGTAGTGTAACAGTGTAGTGTAACGGTGTAGTGTAACGGAGTAGTGTAACGGAGTAGTGTAGTGAGGGTAGTGTATTAGTGTAGTGTAACCGTGTAGTGAGGGTAGTGTAACGGTGTGGTGTAACGGTGTAGTGAGGGTAGTGTAACAGTGTAGTGAGGGTAGTGTAACAGTGTAGTGTAACGGTGTAGTGAGGGTAGTGTAACGGTGTGGTGAGGGTAGTGTAACGGTGTGGTGAGGGTAGTGTAACGGTGTGGTGAGGGTAGTGTAACGGTGTGGTGAGGGTAGTGTAACGGTGTGGTGAGGGTAGTGTAACGGTGTAGTGTAACGGTGTAGTGAGGGTAGTGTAACGGTGTGGTGAGGGTACTGTAACGGTGTAGTGTAACGGTGTAGTGAGGGTAGTGTAACGGTGTAGTGAGGGTAGTGTAACGGTGTAGTGAGGGTAGTGTAACGGTGTAGTGTAACGGTGTAGTGAGGGTAGTGTAACGGTGTAGTGAGGGTAGTGTAACAGTGTAGTGAGGGTAGTGTAACAGTGTAGTGTAACGGTGTAGTGAGGGTAGTGTAACGGTGTGGTGAGGGTAGTGTAACGGTGTGGTGAGGGTAGTGTAACGGTGTAGTGAGGGTAGTGTAACGGTGTAGTGAGGGTAGTGTAACGGTGTAGTGAGGGTAGTGTAACGGTGTAGTGAGGGTAGTGTAACGGTGTAGTGAGGGTAGTGTAACGGTGTAGTGTAACGGTGTAGTGAGGGTAGTGTAACGGTGTAGTGAGGGTAGTGTAACAGTGTAGTGAGGGTAGTGTAACAGTGTAGTGTAACGGTGTAGTGTAACGGTGTGGGAGGGTGTGAACGGTGTGGTGAGGGTAGTGTAACGGTGTAGTGAGGGTAGTGTAACGGTGTGGTGAGGGTAGTGTAACGGTGTGGTGAGGGTAGTGTAACGGTGTGGTGTAACGGTGTGGTGAGGGTAGTGTAACAGGGTAGTGTAACGGTGTAGTGACTAGTCGTGGTCAGTTTAGTGGTGGTAGGCATAATTGTTTTGACGCTGTAATGCAGGCATGTGGTGACAGTGTTTTCTCGTGCGGTCTAGTGATTTTAGCCACACAAAGGGCTTGAATAGGCACATCCCTCTACTCTTGATTGTGGCTGTTGGCTATAGCAGTCGTCCCGATTTCATTCAAGCGTGAGAAATATTGTAGCCTAACCAATGTGGCTATCGTGTTATGTTATTGTGTTTTAGAAACAATTCCACGGGGAAGGTTTAGGAAAATATTCTCAGATTCATTGGATTAGCGCCGTTGCTAACTAGCATCACTCGTCATGTAGTTTAGACTTATTTTCTAGCAGAGTTTTGGGATGTTAGAATTGCCTCTTTTCTGAAACTAGCGAGGAATGAGGATGTGAACTGAACAGTTGTGGGTTCGATTGCCATGGGGGACTTGTAAGAAAATACTGTGGTGGTTCTGGATCAGAGAGTCTGTTAAATGACTCACTACTGTAGTATCTCTGGATCAGAGAGTCTGCTAAATGACTCACTACTGTAGTGGTTCTGGATCAGAGAGTCTGCTAAATGACTCACTACTGTAGTGGCTCTGAATCAGAGAGTCTGCTAAATGACTCACTACTGTAGTGGCTCTGAATCAGAGAGTCTGCTAAATGACTCACTAACTGTAGTATCTCTGGATCAGAGAGTCTGTTAAATGACTCACTACTGTAGTCACTCTGGATAAGAGAGTCTGCTAAATGACTCATTACTGTAGTGGTTCTGGATCAGAGAGTCTGCTAAATGACTCACTACTGTAGTGGTTCTGGATCAGAGAGTCTGCTAAATGACTCACTACTGTAGTGTCTCTGGATCAGAGAGTCTGCTAAATGACTCACTACTGTAGTGGCTCTGGATAGGAGAGTCTGTTAAATGACTCACTACTGTAGTATCTCTGGATAAGAGAGTCTGTTAAATGACTCATTACTGTAGTGGTTCTGGATCAGAGAGTCTGCTAAATGACTCACTACTGTAGTGTCTCTGGATCAGAGAGTCTGCTAAATGACTCATTACTGTAGTGGTTCTGGATCAGAGAGTCTGCTAAATGACTCACTACTGTAGTGTCTCTGGATCAGAGAGTCTGCTAAATGACTCACTACTATAGTGTATCTGGATCAGAGAGTCTGCTAAATGACTCATTACTGTAGTGGTTCTGGATAAGAGAGTCTGTTAAATGACTCACTACTCTAGTATCTCTGGATAAGAGAGTCTGTTAAATGACTCACTACTGTAGTATCTCTGGATCAGAGAGTCTGCTAAATGACTCACTACTGTAGTATCTCTGGATCAGAGTCTGCTAAATGACTCACTACTGTAGTAACTCTGGATCAGAGAGTCTGCTAAATGACTCCCTACTGTAGTATCTCTGGATCAGAGAGTCTGTTAAATGACTCACTACTGTAGTATCTCTGGATCAGAGAGTCTGCTAAATGACTCACTACTGTAGTGGTTCTGGATAAGAGAGTCTGCTAAATGACTCACTACTGTAGTGGTTCTGGATCAGAGAGTCTGCTAAATGACTCACTACTGTAGTATCTCTGGATCAGAGAGTCTGCTAAATGACTCTCTACTGTAGTGGTTCTGGATCAGAGAGTCTGTTAAATGACTCACTACTGTAGTATCTCTGGATCAGAGAGTCTGTTAAATGACTCACTACTGTAGTATCTCTGGATAAGAGAGTCTGCTAAATGACTCACTACTGTAGTATCTCTGGATCAGAGAGTCTGTTAAATGACTCACTACTGTAGTATCTCTGGATCAGAGAGTCTGTTAAATGACTCACTACTGTAGTATCTCTGGATAAGAGAGTCTGCTAAATGACTCACTACTGTAGTATCTCTGGATCAGAGAGTCTGTTAAATGACTCACTACTGTAGTATCTCTGGATCAGAGAGTCTGTTAAATGACTCACTACTGTAGTATCTCTGGATCAGAGTCTGCTAAATGACTCACTAACTGTAGTATCTCTGTATAAGAGAGTCTGTTAAATGGCAGAAGTGGATAGACTGAATGCTGCTGAGCAGAATGAGCTCAGTAGTAGTTTCAGCTTGCATAAGGAAACACGCTCTTCTCTCTCCTCTCCTACCTACCTGAATTTGTCCGATAGAAACTCTTATTTTTATTGCAAAAAACCCCCCAGTTTTGCAACTGTTTGCTACGATGTGTATTGCAACAATGAATATACACCCCCAGGTCTCTGTCTGTCAAGAATGGCATGAGTCACTGGATGGAGAACCTGCCAGAACCTGTTGAGCTGGATCTTATCCTTGTTTTAGGGCGGTACGGCCCGGGGTGTGGCTTTGCTATTAGAGCTTCAGCTTGGCAATACTCCGCGTGTCCGTCTGTCTCTGTTTTTACATTTACATTTTACATTTTAGTAATTTTAGCAGACGCTCTTATCCAGAGCGACTTACAGTAGTGAATGTATACATTTCATTTCATACATTTTTTTTTTTCTGTGCTGGCCCCCCGTGGGAATCGAACCCACAACCCTGGCGTTGCAAACACCATGCTCTACCAACTGAGCTACAGGGAAGGCTGTTGTAATGTTTTACTATGACGATTTAGATTTAGATTTATTCCCAGACTTGACTGAAAGACGCTAGCAGCATACTTTTGTTTTGTTTTCCGTATGACGTCCTTCTTTTTAGGATTGTGTAGTAACAGCCACAGCCATTCTTGTCTGATATACGTAGATTATAACATTTGAGTGTTTTTCTCAATGAACAAAACAAATCAATGCATTCCATGTGATAGAGTGAAATATATCAGGCCCATGTCCAGTCATACTCGGTGTCTCAGCGCGTGTGTGTGTGTGTGTGTGTGTGTGTGTGTGTGTGTGTGTGTGTGTGTGTGTGTGTGTGTGTGTGTGTGTGTGTGTGTGTGTGTGTGTGTGTGTGTGTGTGTGTGTGTGTTTAGTATCTGTTGTTGATGGAAGAGCAGTCATATCGTAACAACTAATACAAACGATCAAATATTGTTAACACAAGAAAATGCTTAAGTAGTCATTTTCTGCTCATTCATTTTTGTTTTCTTTATTACTCTGCCATTTTGTTTTGTTGTCAAGCCCCCCCCCCCCCCCCTCCGTTCTTGACTTTTTCTAAATAAATCTATAACGCATTGTTAGAAACCTTAATATCACAAAGAGAACTGGAGTTATAACCAGTTTTATAAGGGCATGTCATTGATTTATGATTTTCCCTACTCCTAAGTGCAGGGCCTGCTCTGATCTGTCTCCCGACAGCAGGGCCCGCTCTGATCAGTCTCCCGACAGCAGGGCCCGCTCTGGTCAGTCTCCCGACAGCAGGGCCCGCTCTGGTCAGTCTCCCGACAGCAGGGCCCGCTCTGGTCAGTCTCCCGACAGCAGGGCCCGCTCTGGTCTGTCTTCCGACAGCAGGGCCCGCTCTGGTCTGTCTCCCGACAGCAGGGCCCGCTCTGGTCTGTCTCCCGACAGCAGGGCCCGCTCTGGTCTGTCTCCCGACAGCAGGGCCCGCTCTGGTCTGTCTCCCGACAGCAGGGCCCGCTCTGGTCTGTCTCCCGACAGCAGGGCCCGCTCTGGTCTGTCTCCCGACAGCAGGGCCCGCTCTGGTCTGTCTCCCGACAGTGGAATATGCGGTGCCCAGTTGATAATCGCCCCTCGATAATTGCCTCAAAACTGAACTTAAACTATTTCTAAACTAATTTCACACATTTAACAGATTAAGTAATGTATACTATATATACAAAAGTATGTGGACACCCCTTCAGCATGTTGTGTGTAAAAATCCTCTGTCCTCAGTTGCAACACTCACTACCGAGTTCCAAACTGCCACTGGAAGCAACGTCAGCACAATAATTGTTTGTCGGGAGCTTCATGAAATGGGTTTCCATGGCCGAGCAGCTGCACACAAGCCTAATATCACCATGCGCAATGCCAAGCGTCGGCTGGAGTGGTGTAAAGCTCACCGCCATTGGACTCTTGGAAACGCGTTTTAGATTATTGTCCTGCTGAAAGGTGAATTAATCTCTGTGTCTGGTGGAAAGCAGACAACCAGGGTTTACTCTAGGATTTTGCCTGTGGTCCATTTATTTTTTATCCTGAAAAACTCCCCAGTCCTTAGCGATTACAAGCATACCCATAACATGATGCAGACGCCACTATGCTTGAAAATATGTAAAGTGGTACTCAGTAATGTGTTGTGTTAGATTTGCACTTTGTATTCAGGGCAAAAAGTTAATCGCTTTGCCACATTTTTTTGCAGTATTACTTTAGTGCCTTGTTGGAAACAGGATGCATGTTTTGGAATATTTTCATTCTGTGCAAGCTTATTACTTTTCACTCTGTTAATTATGTTAGTATTGTGGAGTAACTACAAAGTTGTTGATCTGTCCTCAGTTTTCTCCTATCACAGCCATTAATTAAACTCTGTAAACTGTTTTAAAAAGTCACCATTGGCCTCATGGTGAAATCACTGAGCCAGTTTCCTTCCTCATCCTGCGAACGGAGTTATGAAGGACGCCTGTATCTTTATAGTGACTAACTTCACCTCAAAGGGATATTCAATGTCCGCTTTTTTTTATTTTAGTTTTACCCCATCTACCAATTGGTGCCCTTCTTTACGAAAAACCTCCCTGGTCTTTTGGTTAATTCGGTGTTTGAAATTCAATACTCGACTGAGGGACCTTACAGATAATTTGGCATGTGTGGGTTAAAGAGATTTATTTTTATTTTTTTAGTTAACCAGGCAAGTCAGTTAAGAAAAAAATCGTATTTACAATGACGGCCTAGCCTTGTTCAGGGGCAGAACGACAGATTTTTACCTTGTCAGCTCGGGGATTCGATCTAACAACCTTTTGGTTACTGGCCCAACGCTCTAACCACTAGGCTACCTGCCTCCCCCCTCTAACCACTAGGCTACCTGCCTCCCCCCTCTAACCACTAGGCTACCTGCCTCCCCCCTCTAACCACTAGGCTCCCTTCTCCCCCTCTAACCACTAGGCTACCTGCCTCCCCCCTCTAACCACTAGGCTACCTGCCTCCCCCCTCTAACCACTAGGCTACCTGCCTCCCCCCTCTAACCACTAGGCTACCTGCCTCCCCCCTCTAACCACTAGGCTACCTGCCTCCCCCCTCTAACCACTAGGCTACCTGCCTCCCCCCTCTAACCACTAGACTACCTGCCTCCCCCTCTAACCACTAGTCTACCTGCCTCCCCCCTCTAACCACTAGGCTACCTGCCTCCCCCCTCTAACCACTAGGCTACCTGCCTCCCCCTCTAACCACTAGGCTACCTGCCTCCCCCTCTAACCACTAGGCTACCTGCCTCCCCCTCTAACCACTAGGCTACCTACCTCCCCCCTCTAACCACTAGGCTACCTGCCTCCCCCCCTCTAACCACTAGGCTACCTGCCTCCCCCCTCTAACCACTAGGCTACCTGCCTCCCCCCTCTAACCACTAGGCTACCTGCCTCTCCCCTCTAACCACTAGGCTACCTGCCTCCCCCCTCTAACCACTAGGCTACCTGCCTCCCCCCTCTAACCACTAGGCTACCTGCCTCCCCCCTCTAACCACTAGGCTACCTGCCTCCCCCCTCTAACCACTAGGCTACCTGCCTCCCCCCTCTAACCACTAGGCTACCTGCCTCCCCCCTCTAACCACTAGGCTACCTGCCTCCCCCCTCTAACCACTAGGCTACCTGCCTCCCCCCTCTAACCACTAGGCTACCTGCCTCCCCCCTCTAACCACTAGGCTACCTGCCTCCCCCCTCTAACCACTAGGCTACCTGCCTCCCCCCTCTAACCACTAGGCTACCTGCCTCCTCCTCTAACCACTAGGCTATCTGCCTCCTCTAACCACTAGGCTATCTGCCTCCTCTAACCACTAGGCTACCTGCCTCCCCCCCTCTAACCACTAGGCTACCTGCCTCCCCCCTCTAACCACTAGGCTACCTGCCTCCCCCCTCTAACCACTAGGCTACCTTCCCCCCCTCTAACCACTAGGCTACCTGCCTCCCCCCTCTAACCACTAGGCTACCTGCCTCCCCCCTCTAACCACTAGGCTACCTGCCTCCCCTAATGAGGTAGTCACTTAAAAAAATATGTTATTAAACACTTATTGCACCACAGTCCATGCAACTTATTATGTGACTTGTTAAGCACATTTTTACTCCTGAACTTTATTTAGGCCATAACAAAGAGGGTTGAATACTTATTGACTCAAGACATTTCATCTTTTCATTCTTAATTCATTATTACAAATTTTGAAAAACAGATGTTCGGCTAATTTTTCATCCCAGCTCTATGATGAAACCAAGTCGTCTTTTAAGTTATGCCAATGTGAAAATGTATTGATTCAGAGTTCACACTGAAAAGTGTTTTTACACTCATCCAGACTTTACACTGACATACACACAGGAGTTGGGGAGAGGGGAAGCAGCTAGAGAATGTTGCTGTTTGCTGCGTTGTGCCCTGCCCTGGTCCCACAAATCATCTGGTTTGACTGGGGAGGACCACTAAGGACTGGGGGAATTCAAAACCCGTGTTTCTGTCCGAGTGTGTGCTTCTCTCTCTGTCCTGTGGGAGAGGCAACAAACGGTGAGGAGGGGACAGATATGACCTGATCCTCAGAGGTCAGCTGAACGATCTGCTGTACTGGACTGGTCGGGTGTCTAACTGGGTCTTCTATAATGACGCATCATGAAAGGCCTTTATCATTGGATGTGAATGGATTATCCTCAGGCATGTTGACCAGGCCACGGACCAATCCCATCGTCTCCATCTCTGATTGACCTACGACCCACACCATACATGAACACACACACACACACACACTTGTTTGTTTATATTGGAGAATAAAATATACATTAATATATATAATCATTTAATATGGTATCTGTTGTGTCTTGTCTTCCAGATGGATTGTAGATATGGAAGGAGCCACGGGCACGCTCTATGAAGGAGAGAAATTTCAGTTGCTTTTCAAATTCAGTGGTCGGTATCCTTTCGATTCACCTCAGGTAAGTAGCTAGCCTAGCGCCTCTTCATTGAGTACTGTAGCTAGTAGCTGGATAGCTAGCCTAGCCCCTCCTCGTTGATTAGTCCTGGTGCTACGAGCTAGCTTAGCGCCTCCTCATTGATGAGTACTGGTGCTACGAGCTAGCTTAGCGCCTCCACATTGATTAGTCCTGGTGCTACGAGCTAGCCTAGCGCCTCCTCATTGATGAGTACTGGTGCTACGAGCTAGTCTAGCGCTTCCTCATTGAGTACTGTAGCTAGTAGCTGGATAGCTAGCCTAGTGCCTCCTCATTGATGAGTACTGGTGCTACAAGCTAGCTTAGCGCCTCCTCATTGATGAGTACTGGTGCTACGAGCTAGCCTAGTGCCTCCTCATTGATGAGTCCTGGTGCTACGAGCTAGCCTAGCGCCTCCTCGTTGATGAGTACTGGTGCTACGAGCTAGTCTAGCGCCGCCTCATTGAGTACTATAGCTACTAGCTAGCCTAGCGCCTCCTCATTGAGTACTATAGCTACTAGCTAGCCTAGCGCCGCCTCATTGAGTACTATAGCTACTAGCTAGCCTAGTGCCTCCTCATTGAGTACTATAGCTACTAGCTAGCCTAGCGCCTCATTGATGAGTCCTGGTGCTACGAGCTAGCTTAGCGCCTCCTCATTGATGAGTACTGGTGCTACGAGCTAGCTTAGCGCCTCCTCATTGAGTACTGGTGCTACGATCTAGCTTAGCGCCTCCTCATTGAGTACTGGTGCTACGAGCTAGCCTAGCGCCTCCTCATTGATGAGTACTGATGCTACGAGCTAGTCTAGCGCCTCCTCATTGAGTACTATAGCTACTAGCTAGCCTAGCGCCTCCTCATTGAGTACTATAGCTACTAGCTAGCCTAGCGCCTCCTCATTGAGTACTATAGCTACTAGCTAGCCTAACGGCTCCTCATTGATGAAAAGTACCGTATAGCTTAGTAACTATTGAATCAGCAAGCTAGGACACTGTCAAGATCTGTCCATGCTCTGTGATTACACTGAGTGGGCATGTTGCTTAGTAACGGGTCATTTATCGATTGAATGAAGAGGGTAGATATCATTCTGTAAGGTAGAGAGGGTTCCAGTCTGATGAAGAGGGTGGATATCATTCTGTAAGGTAGAGAGGGTTCCAGTCTACTGGTCTGATGAAGAGGGTAGATATCATTCTGTAAGGTAGAGAGGGTTCTAGTCTACTGGTCTGATGAAGAGGCTAGATATCATTCTGTAAGGTAGAGAGGGTTCCAGTCTACTGGTCTGATGAAGAGGGTAGATATCATTCTGTAAGGTAGAGAGGGTTCCAGTCTGATGAAGAGGGTAGATATCATTCTGTAAGGTAGAGAGGGTTCCAGTCTACTGGTCTGATGAAGAGGATGGATATCATTCTGTAAGGTAGAGAGGGTTCCAGTCTGATGAAGAGGGTAGATATCATTCTGTAAGGTAGAGAGGGTTCCAGTCTACTGGTCTGATGAAGAGGATGGATATCATTCTGTAAGGTAGAGAGGGTTCCAGTCTGATGAAGAGGGTAGATATCATTCTGTAAGGTAGAGAGGGTCCAAGGCGTTAGCTAGCTAGCTAGAAGTACTAACGTTAGCTAGCTAGCTAGAAGGACTAACGTTAGCTAGCTAGCTAGAAGGACTAACGTTAGCTAGCTAGCTAGAAGGACTAACGTTAGCTAGCTAGCTAGAAGGACTAACGTTAGCTAGCTAGCTAGAAGGACTAACGTTAGCTAGCTAGCTAGAAGGACTAACGTTAGCTAGCTAGCTAGAAGGACTAACGTTAGCTAGCTAGCTAGAAGGACTAACGTTAGCTAGCTAGCTAGAAGGACTAACGTTAGCTAGCTAGAAGTACTAACGTTAGCTAGCTAGCTAGAAGTACTAACGTTAGCTAGCTAGCTAGAAGTACTAACGTTAGCTAGCTAGCTAGAAGGACTAACGTTAGCTAGCTAGCTAGCTAGCTAGCTAGAAGGACTAACGTTAGCTAGCTAACGTTAGTCCTTCTAGCTAGCTAGCTAACGTTAGTCCTTCTAGCTAGCTAGCTATCGTTAGTCCTTCTAGCTAGCTAGCTATCGTTAGTCCTTCTAGCTAGCTAGCTAGAAGGACTAACAATAGCTAGCTTGTAGCGTAGTGGTATCTGTTGGAGAAGGTATCTGTTAGAGCCAACTCTATTGAACAGGGCTCGTGTTAGTAATTCATTCTTGAATTGTGGTTTTGATACAAAGTAACTTGAGACGAACTGTTAAGATGAACAATAATTTTGATGTTATTGTGGGTGTATCTCTGTCTCTGTCTCTCTCTCTAGCTGTCTCTCTCTCTCTAGCTGTCTCTCTCTCTCTAGCTGTCTCTCTATCTCTCTCTAGCTGTCTCTCTCTCTCTCTCCCTGTCTCTCTCTCCCTGTCTCTCTCTCTAGCTGTCTCTCTATCTCTCTCTAGCTGTCTCTCTCTCTCTCTCCCTCTCCCTGTCTCTCTCTCCCTGTCTCTCTCTCTAGCTGTCTCTATCTCTCTTTACGCTAGCATATTAAAGCCCATGGGCCAGGTTTGAAGGGATTAGTTTATGGTGACAATCTTGTCAGCAGCAGCCCTGCCTATAAATAGGTGGTTGGTTGGTGGTACAGAGAGAATATTAGAAACAGTCAGGCTGCTCCTACCAGCACTACAGATAACTCCCAGCACAGTAACACAACACAGCAACACAACACAGACCTGATAGGAACGCTTGTCATAATAGGTGTCTGTGGCCTACAGGAATGGCAGGAACCTGCTGGTTCCCGTGGGCTTTGTGTATGCGTGCTACCCCACTGCTTCTAACTAGAAGTTAAGTATAACTCTTAAGATGTGTCAAATAAACGATGTCCTGCTCAGAGCTCCAGCTTTGCGTTTGGTTGGCTAACTTGCTCTCCAAGTGGCTAGATGTCAAGATCAAGCTTGATGGTGACAGCAAGAGGTATTCTAGTCTGAGTAACTTGTCTCTTTTTAACTAACATTCTCCTTGTCATTGGCAAAGACACTGTCCTTTCTGCCATCTTCAAATATGAACATTCTATCATTTTATTGAGCTCGAGGCTCTGGTCTAGACCGCCTGCACTCGCCGGCTCAGTCTGGACCGCCTGCACTCGCCGGCTCAGTCTGGACCGCCTGCACTCGCCGGCTCAGTCTGGACCGCCTGCACTCGCCGGCTCAGTCTGGACCGCCTGCACTCGCCGGCTCAGTCTGGACCGCCTGCACTCGCCGGCTCAGTCTGGACCGCCTGCACTCGCCGGCTCTGGTCTAGACCGCCTGCACTCGCCGGCTCAGTCTGGACCGCCTGCACTCGCCGGCTCAGTCTGGACCGCCTGCACTCGCCGGCTCTGGTCTAGACCGCCTGCACTCGCCGGCTCAGTCTGGACCGCCTGCACTCGCCGGCTCAGTCTGGACCGCCTGCACTCGCCGGCTCAGTCTGGACCGCCTGCACTCGCCGGCTCTAGTCTGGACCGCCTGCACTCGCCGGCTCAGTCTAGACCGCCTGCACTCGCCGGCTCAGTCTGGACCGCCTGCGCTCGCCGGCTCTGGTCTAGACCGCCTGCGCTCGCCGGCTCTGGTCTAGCCTCATTAATTACTGCTGTTGTCACGTTCTGTTGCATATAATTCAACAACTGTGTCAATAGCCGGATACACTCAGATTATAAATCAACAGTTTGG
The DNA here is from genome assembly GCF_965601325.2 of Salmo salar. Classification (NCBI taxonomy): domain Eukaryota; kingdom Metazoa; phylum Chordata; class Actinopteri; order Salmoniformes; family Salmonidae; genus Salmo; species Salmo salar. The sequence goes on along the minus strand of NC_138309.1, from coordinate 87,594,373 downwards.
CTGTAGATTCCACCTCTCTACACATACTCTACGTTGTTTAGATTAAACATAATATCACTATAATCCACGTTCATTTTCGGAAGTTGCTTTCATTTCGTTTGTAAACATTTCAACTAGAACTTTTTTTTTCAATTCCACAATAAAATGAACACCCATCAAAATAGTTATCTTTCTTGTGACGTGTCGAGGCGGTGCGTTTTAAATCCCCGACAAAACTTTAGTGTTCATTATCGATGCTACGGAAAGACAACGTATTCCATAGAGACCATTTCAGACATTACCCGGGTGTGTTTGACGGGTCATTACAAACATTTCCGTTGGTTGTAACCTTTTAATGGGGGAAAAATCGACAGGCACAAGCAAGAGTGTGAAAGAAACGCAGGAGTAAAATACAAACAATCAATCCATTGAGATTTAAGTGACGCGATTTGTTACCCCTCAAACACAGGAAACAGAAAGACAGACCCTCAGGGGGGTGGGATTTGGCTCCCCTCAAACACAGGAAACAGAAAGACAGACCCTCAGGGGGGCGGGATTTGGCTCCCCTCAAACACAGGAAACAGAAAGACATACCCTCAGGGGGGCAGAGAATGTGCGTTGCTATAAAACCTTTCAAGAATTGTCAATACAGATATTAGGTGCTGACTGGGTGGTTAAATGTGTGGCTGGGGTGGTTAAATGTGTGGCTGGGGTGGTTAAATGTGTGGCTGGGGTGGTTAAATGTGTGGCTGGGGTGGTTAAATGTGTGGCTGGGGTGGTTAAATGCGTGGCTGGGGTGGTTAAATGCGTGGCTGGGGTGGTTAAATGTGTGGCTGGGGTGGTTAAATGCGTGGCTGGGGTGGTTAAATGTGTGGCTGGGGTGGTTAAATGTGTGGCTGTGTGTATGTGTGTGGCTTGAGATATTACAGTTTTGATAGTCCAGTTGGTAGTATAATGTTCCGCGTAGGTCATCGATTTTATTCTCCAAAGATTGCACGTTTGCTAGCAGAATGGAAGGAAGTGGGGGGGGTTATTTCGATCGCCTACGAATTCTCAGAAGGCAGCCCGTCCTCTGGCCCCTTTTTCTCTGCCTCCTCTTCACGGGGATCTGGGCCTGTTCCCGAGAAAGCAGTATATCTTTCACGTCGGGCTCTGTTCCCGAGAAAGCAGTATATCTTTCACGTCGGGCTCTGTTCCCGAGAAAGCAGTATATCTTTCACGTCGGGCTCTGTTCCCGAGAAAGCAGTATATCTTTCACGTCGGGCTCTGTTCCCGAGAAAGCAGTATATCTTTCACGTCGGGCTCTGTTCCCGAGAAAGCAGTATCTTTCACGTCGGGCTCTGTTTCCGAGAAAGCAGTATATCTTTCACGTCGGGCTCTGTTCCCGAGAAAGCAGTATATCTTTCACGTCGGGCTCTGTTCCCGAGAAAGCAGTATATCTTTCACGTCGGGCTCGTCAGACTCGTTTTTGGAATTTTCAATTCTCACTGTCTACCTTTTTTATTTTTATGATTTGTTAGTTCTCAAAGATTATATTATAAAAAATGATATAGGTCCGTTATCTTTTCTACATACTTTATCTGGTTTTAATCGTTTAGGTTTACACTGAAAGCGTTTTTCCATCTCAAAAATGAATTTAAAAAAAATCCAACAATTTCAATGTCAGAAAAATCCCGTACTTGATGCACCCTATGTACATACAGCATCGCTGTAAAGGCCTCCTCTCTCTCTGGTGGCTGCTGAGTTTAAGTGTGCAGCTCTCTCTCTCCTCTCCTCCCTCTTCTCCACTCTCTCCTCCCCTTTCACCTTTTACCCTCTCCTCTCTCTTCCCCCTCCCTTCTCCACTCTCTCCTCCCCTTTCCTTTCCCCATCCCTACAGCCATCACCTGCCTACTCTCTTCTTCCTCCTCCTCCCTTCTTCCTCCTCCTCCCTTCTTCCTCCTCCCTTCTTCCTCCTCCTCCCTTCTTCCTCCTCCTCCCCGCTCTTCTTCTTCCTCCCTCCCTCCCTCTCTTCCTCCTCCTCCTCCCCTCTATTATGCCTTCCCCTCTTCCCCTCTCTTCTTCCTGCCCCCGCTCTTCCCCTCTGCTCCCTTTCTCCCCTCTTCCTCCTGCTCCCTTTCTCCCCTCTTCCTCCTGCTCCCTTTCTCCCCTCTTCCTCCTGCTCCCTTTCTCCCCTCTTCCTCCTGCTCCTCCTCTCCCCTTTCTCCCCCCCTTCCTGGCACCCCTCTCCTAATCTGCCACCTCGCATGTAAAACGCAGGAAAATTGTATTTTAACCTAATCGGAGTCCAAATTTTAAAGGGCAATTCCACCACTTTCCAACCTATTTTTCCATTATCTCTAGAACAATGCCAGTGTCTACATATGTGACAGTTGCACATTTCATATAAAGTTCTACCCAATGACATCATCAAAAGAAAAAACGTGACGTGGGGAACAAGAAAATCCCCTCCCTCTGGCTAGAAAGTCGTTCAAGGTTTGGAAAATTGCTGTTTTTATTTTTATTTATATTTTTTTAAATTTATTTTAATCCTACTCTGTAACAGAGAAACATTTTTTTATGACCTAATCTTTTTAACCACAGAAGAAGAAACTGTTTTCACATTTTTAGACACTGGCATGTTGGCTGGAGATAATGAATATGAGGTTGAAAAGTGACGGAGATCCCCTTTAACAGACCGTAAGCCAGATACAGAGCGTTCAGAAAGTATTTAGACCCCTTGACTTTTTACACATTTTGTTACGTTACAGCCTTATTCTAAAATGGATTAAATGGTTATTTTCCCCTCATCGATCTACATACAATACCCCATAATGACAAAGCAAAAACAGGTTTTTAGAAATTTTTGCAAATGTATTAAAATATAAAAAAACCCCGAAAATATCACATTTACATAATTTTCAGACCCTTTACTCAGTACTTTGTTGTAGCACCTTTGGCAGTGATTACAGCCTTGAGTCTTCTTGGGTATGACGCTACAAGCTTGGCAACACCAGTATTTGGGGAGTTTCTCCCATTCTTCTCTGCAGATCCTCTCAAGCTCTGTCAGGTTGGATGGGAAGCGTCGCTGCACAGATATTTTCAGGTCTCTCCAGAGATGTTAGATCGGGTTCATGTCTGGCTGGGCCACTCAAGGACATTCAGAGACTTGTCCCGAAGCCACTCCTGGGTTGTCTTGGCTGTGTGCTTAGGGTCGTTGTCCTGTTGGAAGATGAACCTTCGCCCCAGTCTGAGGTCCTGAGCGCTCTGGAGCAGGTTTTCATCAAGGATCTCTCTGTACTTTTCTCTGTTCAATGAAAAAGATTTGCATTATGGGGTATTGTGTGTGTGTGTGTAGGTTGATGAGGATTTTTATTTATTTAATCCATTTTAGAATAAGGTTTTAACGTAACAAAATGTGGAAAAAGTCAAGGGGTCTGAATACTTTCCCAAATGCACTGTATATAGTAGACGGAACTCAAACGAGGAAAATTGATTAGATGGAAGTAATTATTGAGAAATGTGTCTGATCACGTGTTTGGCTTTCCATTTCAGGTAATGTTCATGGGAGAGAATATACCTGTCCACCCTCACGTTTATAGCAACGGTCACATCTGTCTGTCCATACTAACAGAAGACTGGTCGCCAGCCCTCTCAGTGCAGTCAGTCTGTCTCAGCATTATCAGCATGCTGTCCAGCTGCAAAGAAAAGGTAAGGGGGCGACGACAGACCCTTTGGGGAACGCCGAATCGTGTATATAAAATGATAAAAGCCTGGCATAATGTTACTGTTTACAGGGTTCATTATATACTGAACAAAAATATAAACACAACATGTAAAGTGTTGGTCACATGTTTCATGAGCTGAAATAAAAGAACTGAGAAATGTTCCATACGAACAAAAAGCTTATTTCTTTCAAATGTTCTTGCACAAATTAGTTTACATCGCTGTTAGTGAGCATGATCGTTACACAGGTGCACCTTGTGCTCGGGACAATAAAAGGCCACTCTAAAATGTACAATTTTGTTACAACACAATGCTACAGATGCTTCAAGTTTTCAGGGAGTGTGCAATTGGCATGCTTACTGCAGGACTGTCCACCAGAGCTGTTGCCAGATAATTGAATGTTAATTTCTCTACCATAAGCCGCCTCCAACATCGTTTTAGAGATTTTGGCAGTACGTCCAAACGGCCTCACAACCGCAAACCTGACGTAAACATATTAACAGAGTGCCCCATGGTGGCGTTGGGGTTATGGTATGGGCCCCATGGTGGAGGTGGGGTTATGGTATGGGCCCCATGGTGGTGGGGTTATGGTATGGGCCCCATGGTGGAGGTGGGGTTATGGTATGGGCCCCATGGTGGAGGTGGGGTTATGGTATGGGCCCCATGGTGGAGGTGGGGTTATGGTATGGGCCCCATGGTGGAGGTGGGGTTATGGTTTGGGCCCCATGGTGGAGGTGGGGTTATGGTATGGGCCCCATGGTGGAGGTGGGGTTATGGTATGGGCCCCATGGTGGAGGTGGGGTTATGGTATGGGCCCCATGGTGGAGGTGGGGTTATGGTATGGGCCCCATGGTGGAGGTGGGGTTATGGTTTGGGCCCCATGGTGGAGGTGGGGTTATGGTTTGGGCCCCATGGTGGAGGTGGGGTTATGGTATGGGCCCCATGGTGGAGGTGGGGTTATGGTATGGGCCCCATGGTGGAGGTGGGGTTATGGTATGGGCCCCATGGTGGAGGTGGGGTTATGGTATGGGCCCCATGGTGGAGGTGGGGTTATGGTCTAGGGCCCCATGGTGGAGGTGGGGTTATGGTATGGGCAGGCATAAGCTATGGACAACAAACACAATTGCATTTTATCGATGTAAATTTGAATGCACAGAGATACCGTGATGAGATCCTGAGGCCCGTTGTCGTGTCATTCACCCGCCGCCATCACCTCATGTTACAGCATGATAATACACGGCCCCATGTCAACAAGGATCTGTACACAATTCCTGGAAGCTGAAAATGTCACAATTCTTCCATGGCCTGCCTATTCACCAGACAAGTCACCCATTGAGCATGTTTGGGATGCTCTGGATCGTTGTGTACGACAGCGTGTTCCAGTTCCCCGCCAATATCCAGAAACTTCCCACAGCCATTGAAGAGGAGTGAGACAACATTCCACAGGTCACAATCAACAGCCTGATCAACTCTATGTGAAGGAGATGTGTCGCGCTGCATGAGGCAAATGGTGGTCACACCCAGATACTGACTGGTTTTCTGATCCACGCCCCTACTTTCCTTTTTTGACGGTGTCTGTGACAGACCAACAGATGTATATCTGTATTCCCAGTCATGTGAAAATCCATAGATGAGGACCTAATGAATTTATTTCAATTGACTGATTTCCTTATGTGAACTGTAACTCAGTCAAATCTTTGTAATTGTTGCGTTTTATATATTTTTGTTCAGTAGACACCATTTTAAACATTGACACTCTAATACAGAAGGGCTGTCACGCCATGGAGGACCCAGTGTCTGCTGGTTTTAGATTCCTCCTTTCAATCTGTGGTTTATTAAGACCTTAAGAACCAGGCGAAGGGGAGGTCCTAACTACTCAATGACCTTTAGAACCAGGCGAAGGGGAGGTCCTAACTACTCAATGACCTTTAGAACCAGGCGAAGGGGAGGTCCTAACTACTCAATGACCTTTTAGTTCATCAATCATGTACAAGGGATGAGGAAAAAAACCTGCAGACACACAGCCCTCTGGGATGAGTTTGACACGTGAGGTAGAGGGGGAATCAGAATAAAGCTCTCGGCACTATTGAACCTCGACCTAAATGGCTGTCTAGACTTCACCTTACTCTCTGAATGATGTTGCCTTTACACGCCATGTTTATACCAGCGCTTCTCTGACGATGCCGTTTGTGTCTCTCCGCAGAGACGGCCCCCCGACAACTCCTTTTACGTGAAAACGTGTAACAAAAACCCAAAGAAGACAAAATGGTGGTATCACGGTGAGTAGTTACGTCCTCTGTAGCCAGGTATTAGATGACAACAATGTTAATACGTCAAGGGTTAAACCATTCCACCCTCACACAGATTTTATGTTTACCTACTAGAATGGTTATCCGCTCTAGTTAATGGGACATGTACAGAAATCCAACACTTGACTACACGTTAGATTAGGAAGAATCAGTATTTATGGACGTTAACATTCATATAATCACGTCAGTGTATTAATAGTGAAATTGTGTGTGTGTGTGTGTGTCTATACGCTCACGTACGCGCTTGTGTTTTTCTTTCCCAGATGATACATGCTAATTAACTTTCTAACAGTCCTACTGTCCCACATAAAGCACTTTTGAATCATAGTCACTGAACTCTGACCTTTTTGACTGGAACAATGGACACCGTGATGCGCTGGAGACTATTTTATGAACTGCGTTTCCCAGAGGGCAGTTGGGTGCATGTTTTAGCCGGTTGTAATATACAAAATGAGAAAATAAAGGAACGTAATGTGTGTCCCAACAATGGATTGTTTTGGGGAAGAAAAGGTCGTTACGCAGCCAGCAAAAGAAATGGTTTGGTAGTGAGATTATTGTTTTAAGATGATTCTTGTTTCCTTTTGTGTTTTGTTTGAGTACGTTTAAAAGGTTGTCATCATGTGTTGTGTAATAATAATAATAATAATAATAATAATAATAATAATAATAATAATAATAATAACAATAATAATAACAATAACAACGGTGGATGCATACTTGGGCATACAAAGAGACTTCAATTGGTTATACCAGGAAGTGGATCTGAGCATCTTATACCAGGAAGTGGATCTGAGCATCTTATACCAGGAAGTGGATCTGAGCATCTTATACCAGGAAGTGGATCTGAGCATCTTATACCAGGAAGTGGATCTGAGCATCTTATACCAGGAAGTGGATCTGATCATCTTATACCAGGAAGTGGATCTGAGCATCTTATACCAGGAAGTGGATCTGAGCATCTTATACCAGGAAGTGGATCTGAGCATCTTATACCAGGAAGTGGATCTGAGCATCTTATACCAGGAAGTGGATCTGAGCATCTTATACCAGGAAGTGGATCTGAGCGTCTTATACCAGGAAGTGGATCTGAGCGTCTTATACCAGGAAGTGGATCTGAGCGTCTTATACCAGGAAGTGGATCTGAGCGTCTTATACCAGGAAGTGGATCTGAGCGTCTTATACCAGGAAGTGGATCTGAGCGTCTTATACCAGGAAGTGGATCTGAGCGTCTTATACCAGGAAGTGGATCTGAGCGTCTTATACCAGGAAGTGGATCTGAGCATCTTATACCAGGAAGTGGATCTGAGCGTCTTAACCCCAAAACACTAAAATAGTTTTGTTTTTACTGAAATTAAATGCACTGTGAAAAAATCTAGAGGTACAACTAACTCAATGTTAGTTATTCCAGACATGCATTCTACTGTAAAACCAAAAACATCACCACTTCCTGTTTTCAGGGGATAATAATAGGGTTTTAAACTGCTTTACTTTTAATCAAGAGCAGTACTTCCTCTCCGCCTTCCATCTTCCAAGGACAGACTTGATTTCAGAAGTTGTGAATTTGTCTGGTCTGTGTGTTGGCTAGAATGTTGGTAGTGACCAGGTTGAGACAAGAACGATGGTTACAACTCTTTAATTCACCGAGACTGTTACGTACCTCTCTAGAATAATATGGGCTGAACTCATATAATGGTGTTTGCTAGTCCATTCGGTAAAGCCCAGCGGTGTGTGAAAACATCACCTCCGTGTAAATCCCAGCGGTGTGTGTGAGAACATCACCTCCGTGTAAATCCCAGAGGTGTCTTATCTGTTGTTGTGATCCATTTGTATGATACGTTGGTTTTGGTTTGTTATTGATGAGATGAATGCTTTAATCTCCTAAAAACATTATCTGATTTTTTACGATGTTTGTCTTGTTTTTCAGCTAGCTGACACTTTTAAAAAAAAAAAAATAATAATAATTATTTAAAGGGGCAGTTGTGTATTTAATGAACATCTTTATTTTAACATCCCAGAGTGGTAGTAACAATGAAAGGAATAGTTTCCTGTTGTTAATGACTAGGCTAGACTGATTCCCTGGTCAGAGATTGGCTCAGGTACTTTTTTTCTTTCAATACTAGCTCACCTTGGGGGGGGGGGGAAAAAATATCCTGTCCAGATATTTTGCATTTAACTATATTTTCAACCCCCCAAAAAAAGGACTTATGTTGTGAAATTACAGCGTATGAAACTATTCTATATAAGTCTTAAAACATTTTTTTTTTTTTTTTAGAAATGACGGTTATTACAGAAGTTAGAAATGAGTGCGTTCATATATATATATATTTTTTAAACTAATTAGAGCGATTTTAATAGGAGTGTTTTTATTACTTTGAGTTTCTCTGCGATGTTTCTGGTCAGTAGGATGTGTACAGCTACTTAGTTTAACAACAACACAACTACTGTTGCTCTGACGAGGTTGGGATGCTTGCTGAGTTGTTATGGACTTTTTGTGCCATTTTTTAAAAAATATCAAGCGAAACTAATGAAGTCTAAAACAAATGTCTCTTAGTTTTGCAAAAAAGAACAAACCCAAAAGTATTGAGAGAAAAAACAAAAATATATATATATATATATATATTGCAAGGAAATCTTTGAAATGTGTGAACAAATTAATTCAGAATTATAATTTTCTTTGTGGAGCAATTTTCAATTATAACTATTGTGATTAAACGCCTCCTCCTTTGCCTGTATTTAAAAAAAAAATTGTGCAAGTTTTTGCACCTTCATTCCAGCAACATAGCACCCTGCATGTTTTCCTGTGAAGCTAAGCAGGGTCGGTCCTGGTTAGTCCCTGGATGGGAGACCGGCTGGAAGTGTTGATGGAGGGTTAGTAGGGGGCAGCAGGCAACGAGGGAGGCGTTTGAACACAATAAAGTTATCATTGAAAGTGTTTCACTGAAAACAACAATTTTATTTTTTTTATTCATTTGTTCACGTATTTCAAAATAATTTCCTTGCTATATATAGATATATTGCACTCCAATACTTTTTGGGTTTCTTTTGCTTTCCATTTTGTTCTCGACTTCAGAAGTTTTGCTTGATATTAATGGCACGAAATTAACTCTGTAAATTTTAAACTTGTTATTTCTGTATCGACACCTTACAATGGGATTGAATCATCAGCTCTCAACTGTGACTAAGAGGCTGTAGGGTTGCATCCTATTCCCTATATAGAGCACTACTTTTGACCAGAGGCCCTATGTACGGGGGGGGGGGGTCAAAAGTAGTGCACTATAAAGAGAATAATAGGGACCCATTTTCGGACGCTCCCAGCCAGTGTGTTGCATGCAGCAGCTCTCACTTCATTCCTATAGTTATGTCCTGTCGACATCATCCATTCAGAAATAATTATTCCCGTCGTTGTTCATTTTTTGTATTGTATCTGGTTCTCTTCTCCTTTTGTCACAATATGAAACCTCTTGACTCAGTGAATGTTTTTGTTATAGATATGACCGTGGCACACTGGTGTCAAGGAACCGTATATATGACTATATAGAGGAGTTTATCTATTTAACCAATGATTTTTGTATGCCACTGTAAAAAGGGTTATCTGCTATCCTGGTGTTTTGACAAAACCTTATCATTCCTTTCATAGTGCACTACTTTAGACCAGAGTATGGGCCCTGGTCAAAAGTAGTGCACTATATAGGGAATAGGGTTCCATTTGGGGAAAGTAAGCCACCGTCTGTCACCATTATGACATTTTGTGCAGGGACAAAAAAAGCCTTCATTCACACACCCAGCAGACATGTTAAAACCAGGAGTGGATCTGTCAACAGGATTTGGATATGTCTCTGTTCTACTTTTATTTTCCTGATTTTTATTTAGTTATATATATATAATATTTTTTTCCTTTTTAATGTGGTTTGGATTCTTGGCCTGCAGATTGTTGTGATTGGTCAACACCATGGGGATGGTAATATTATTATATTTGTAATATATTTTGAGATGTACAAGCTCCATGTCAGAGGAGCCTGCTCATTTTAATAATCAATAATAAAAAGCAGAAGTTGACTTTTTTTAAAACAATTTTTTTTATTCATTCTTGTCTCACACACTTTGCTGATCTGATTTGATTCCATTAGGGAATAAGGCGAGACAAACTTTTGTTATAATGGCACAGAATGCTGTGGTAGCCATGCTGGACATATTTGTGAGCTACTATCATAGACCTTTACAGTTTAATACAGAGCCTTCAAGTATTCACACCCCTATTCGTTTTTCCACAGTGGAATTAAAATGAGTTTAATTGTAATTTTTTTTGGTCAACAAACAAAATACTCTGTCAAAGAGGAAGAACAATGAAAAAAATTGTAAATAAATACAAATAATATCTTGACTTAGAGTATTCAACCCCCCCCCCCCCAAATACATGTTAGAATCACCTTTGGCAGTGATTACAGCTGTGAGTCTTTCTGGGTAAGTCTCTTAAGAGCTTTGCACACCTGGATTGTACAATATTTGCTAATTATTATTATTTTTTAAATCTTCAAGCTCTCAAGTTGGTTGTTGACCATTGCTAGAGAGCATTTGTCAAGTCTTAACAATAGATTGTAAAGCCGATTTTTAAGTCAGAACTGTAACTAGACCACTAAGGAACATTCAACGCCGTCTTGGTAAGCAACTCCAGTGTAGATGTGGACCTTGTGTTTTAGGTTATTGTCCTACTGAAAGGTGAATTAATCCCAGTGTCTGGTGGAAAGCAGACTGTACCAGGTTTACCTCTAGGATTTTGCCCGTGTGTACAATCAATCATCAACACGAACTCCAACTTGTACCACCAGTCATGGAGATTTATTCGGATAAAAACAGCATCAAATTGCACGTCATACAATGCACAGCTCACCATCCAACTCTGCACTCACACACACTGGTTTGGTGCTTGTTCACTGGGACAATTCTAACTGAAACATCCTCCTTCATAAACAAGCCACGCAAACCAGCCAATAGGAAGCCGTGTTTTAGTTTGGTCTTGCCTTCACCTACTCAACAGGGCACCTTATTGGCTGGTTTGCGTGGCTGTTACACTCCCCCCCCCCCCCCTACTGAATTCCACTTGCAAACATAAAATAATACAAACACAAAACTCTACTGTGCACAATTACCAGCTACAGAGACACTCAACATATGTACAGAATAATCCAGAGGAAAAAAACTATATATTTTTTAGACTAACAAATAGAGAAAACTGAAAGGTTAATTTGTTTATGTCAAGTATGCAGACCCTTAGTTTTAAAACAGTCAGTAAATATTCCAGTTATTAGATAATTCTCCACGAGAATTAGAGTGAAAAGTAGTTGATCGATTTTCCCCCTTAGCCTTCATAGGTAAACATGCCTGTTTACATGTTAAGTACACTCAGCGACTTTAAAAACCATCCCAAGTAATAAAATAAACTACCATAAGAGACTTTATCATATCCGTCACATTACCATCCTGTGATCATGGTCACGATGATGAACAAACTAAACATGTCAATACCATTGACTCTCTCTATTCACATATTAACCTTTTTATGAGCTCATTTTGTGCCGAGTCATAAACTCAATCAGTCTTGACACTGGTTTAAATAGTCTTCCTGCCCTTGACCTAATACGACCCCAAAAATACCTTCAACTGCATAAGGAGTGACAGTGTTGTGTACTGTTGCGATAGTGGGTCTGTCAACACAGTCGGTGCGTAACTGATCAGGTGAGGAATGGTCCGAGTTTGGTAGGTCAGGACGGATATCGTAAGCAGACTGGTCAATTAGCTCACTCACTACACTGTTACGGTCTCGGTCAGATTCTTGAAGACCTTCTGATCCAGGCAGACCTTCCAGCTGCAGTACATCTTCTACAGATTCCAAAGGTGGAATATCCTGAGCATCCAAGGATCGCACATCACCCTCCAGGCTTGTGTCACCTGTTCCTTCAGAAGGCAACTCCGACACCCACACTTTTGTTCTGTACTCTGCAGCATCATCCACTGCAGTGTCCGTGGCAGCTGAGACCACAAGGCCGTCATTCATGCCCTCAGACTCTGTTAATCCAGACATGTCTGTTCCATCATCAACAGCAGCATGGGGAAGAGGAAGAAAGTTGACTGGCATTATCAGGTTGCGATGTACCGTCTTCTCCTGTCCAGTGGAGCTGTTCTGAATCTTAAAAGTGTGACTGTCAGCATTCAATCCAGTGACAAGGTAGACCGTATCCTCCCAACGGTCAGCGAGCTTCCGCTTTCCTCGCTCCCCCTTTGTTAGCCAGCAAAACTTGATCCCCAATCTCCATTAGTGCTCCTCTGACTCTTCTGTCATAAAGGTCAGCATGCCTCTTCAACTGCTTCGCTGCAGATGCCTGTGCTGTATTCATGGCTTCTTTCAGATCTCTCCTCAAAGACTGAACAAACTGGTCGTAGTCGACAACTTCTGGGTTCTCTATGACAGAGCCAAAGACTATGTCAGACAGGCAGTCTTGGCGCCCTCCCAAACATTAGCAGGAAAGGGGTAAACGCCTGTGGTCTCGTGAATTGTACGTAAAACGTGAGAGACTTCAGCGCCTGATGCCATCTGTGCTTTGCTCTCGTCGGCAGGGCCCGGATCGTGTTTCCCAAAGTCCTATTCAATCTTTCGCAGGACCCGTTCTCCATTGGATGGTATGGCGTGGTGTGATGAGCTACAGAGTTAGCAGACTGGTTCGGACACAACGAGGCATGAGCCAATTCGGTAAAGTGGTCAGTAACAACGAGCACATCCAGGGACTTGTTTGTAGAATCTTCTGCACACTAGTTCGAGAGGCTCGGTTGTTTATTATGCTCTCAAGAGGAGCTCTTGCTTCCGGATCAGAAGTTTTGCTCACGACGCATCTCCTGCAGCACTTCACATATTCCTTTAACCTCCCTCTCCAGGCCATGCCAGAAGAACCTCTGTCTCGTCAGGTAGACTGTTCTCCGATGGTCCCGATGGCCAGCTTCATCATGGACACCCTTCAACACCATTGCTTTCATGGAGGCTGGAACGACATACAGACACGTTTTTCTCTTTTGGTAACCACATTCTTCGAAACACGATACCTTCTTCCTCATGGTCAACTTGTCCCAACTTCTGAGAAGACACAAAACCTCAATATTCTCGTGGGCACGCTCTCTCCGGGATGGTCTTCTCCCCCTCTCCACAAAGAAGTTTACTCTGCTCATCAGTAGGTCGTGTGGTAGAACATCGACATCGGTCTGCTCTGATGGCATAACAGCCTGCGGAAGCTGTGGCAACAGCAGTGCATGTGAGCACACCACACCCACCCAGCACCTGTGTGAATGAAGAACAGCTGCAAACTTCCATGTCTTGATAAAGCATGGAAGTGAGCCTGGAGACACTCGCTCAAACATTTCCAGACGCTGTATAGCCAGATCTTCAGTGGGCGCATAGACCAAGACGTCGTCAAGGTAACACAGCAGGCTAAGAAAGTTCTGATCCCCAAAGATGTTTAGCATCATCCTCATAAAAGGTTGTAGGACTATTACATAACCCCTGTGGCATACGGTTGTATTCGTACAATCCAAATGGCGACGTAAAAGCTGTGAATCTCCGGTCTTCCTCACGCACTTCCACATTGTAGAACCCAGAGGTGTAAGGTCCATTGTCGAGGAAAAAGACATTTCCACCTAAAGCAGCCAGCGCGTCAGCCTGGTGAGAGAGTGAGTGGGCGTCTTTGATGGTGCGAGGTCTCCAGACTTCTTCCAGTTAAGGACAAGGGGTGAGGCGAACTCACTATTAGACTTCCTTTATAATTTCACGTTCTTCCATCTCATTCAACGCTTGCTTGAGCTTCTCATAATAATTTGGTGAAAGGCATCGGTAGGGCATCTGAAAGGGTTTCTCATCACTCAGTTGAATGCGATGAAGACATCCGGTAGCTTTTCCACAATCCAACTTGTGCCTGGGGGGGGGGATGGACTGGTATTCAGCTATGAGCTGGATGAGTTTCTTCTTACCAGCAAGAGACACTTGACAGGAGTCGACGTCAATATCAGTCAAACCTAAGTCACGTAAGACCTCAGGACTGCTTGAACTGTCAGGTCCGTCAGTATCGTGAAGTTGGCTTGAACCGTCATCAGTCAGTGTCGAGTCATCTTGGCAGTCAGTGAGTATATCAGCCGTTCTCTGCACTTGCTGCTGATGAATCATCATTCGCACACGAACAGTCAAAGTCCTCTAGAGCCGTGCAAGGAAAGACATCGGCTAGAGTGACGTTTCGTCTCAATGTCACCGTCTTCTGATAAGGGTTTATCACTCTCTAACCCATCCCTTCACAATAGAGCTACTGTCCTCCCTACCAGGATTGACCTTGGTGTTGACCTTGAACTGCTGGGCTCAATGAGAACAGCACTGCCTGCTAATAGATTTGGAGTGTTTCGTAGTCTGCCCCAGACTAAGTGCTCCTGCATAGGCTCTAGAGTCACAGCCCCTTTCACTCTCACAGTTCCAACTTTATCGGGTATTTCACTGTCTCTCCATCTCTCTACATTAGCCATCCTGTTGATTTTAGCTCTCTCTCCTCACCCCCGTCACACACAGGAGTATAAACCCTCTTCCAGAGATCTCCATTATTCTTCAGGTGTCGAATCAAGTGCTTTAGGAGATTGCTGCCCAAGATGAGGTCCATCACTCTGACCCTCGACCACCAGTGTAGTCACGGCAACTCTACAGCCGTACACCTCCATCTCCAGCTCACATACTCCCAAAGGCCTCGTCTTCAACCAACCAAGACTACCTCCTGTAGGACTCAATGATGGATTTTTCAACACTCCTTCCTGCATGCAACAGTTCAGGTAAGACCCTAGAGCTCAAGGTAAAATCCATGGACCCACTGTCAAGCATAGCTCTCACTTCCACTTCTCCTCCTGTTAACACCTTGGCATTGAATAAATCATCATACGGGGAAAGTCTCTGTGTGTTCTGCACCATTTCGTTACAAACGCTTTTATATACAGACTCCAGAATCAACAGCTCTCACCGATGGGGACTCTACAAAAAAGGCCCAACACTCTCCCCTTCTACATGCAGGCCTAGTAGTTTTCCCGGGAGCTGAGCAGTGATTACTGTAGGGACTCCACCAGCTGTGCTCAGAGCATCGGCCTTGGGGCACTGAGAACATGCGTGGCCAGCTACATGACAAAGGAAAAAAGCAGAGGTGATTGGCCCTGCAGTGAAAGTAAGTATCATGTCCAGCCTCCCCACACACTTTAAATTTACATTTTAGTCATTTAGCAGATGCTCTTATCCAGAGTGACTTACAGTAGTGAATACATACATTTCATTTTCATTTCATGCATTTTTTTTATTTTTAAATATATATATTTTTTGTACTGGCCCCCCCCCCGTGGGAATCGAACCCACAACCTTGGCGTTGCAAACACCATGCTCTACCAACTGAGCCAACAGGGATGGCCCATTTTAGCTCCTATTCTTCCCTTTATGGAACTGACGGTTAGACTGTTATGCCCTCTGCTCCAGCAGTGCAAGGATACGTCCCATCGGCTCAGCTGAGCCCTAAAGTAGTCTGTGCTGGAGAAGACACCGCATTAGGTGATTTCCACGTGGAGCCTCACAGCAGGCATGGTGAGTGGCATGACAACACCAACTTCCTGTTTCATTGTTGCGATTGGCCCGGGGTGAGAATACCTCCTCCGCCTCCTGTATTCGTCCAATCATGAACATCTGTAGCGATCCACTGCTGTAACGGCTTGCACTTTAAAGATAAGCGACTGTTCGAGAGAGAGAGAGAGAGAGAGAGAGAGAGAGAGAGAGAGATCTTCAACACCCCCCCCCCCCCCCGTCTCTTTTTAGACAATGTTCAGTAACCGCCATGTTTTAGTCTGAGCCAATAGTCGAATGGTTGTTCATCAGTCAGAGGTAATGTGGTATAAAAGTCAGCGAGGGGCATGCTTGAGAAAGCAGTGTCACTAAAATGTTTGTTTCAGTATGTCAAAGATGGGACTTGGGCCTAATTTAGATAAATCAACGGAGGGATTTCTACGTGTGCCCACTTTAAGAACATCGCGGGCCCTTCCCATAAGCCTACCCATAACCTCATCTGCTTGGTCCATCACAGATACGCCCCTCTTACGCATGTAAACCATATTCTCCCACTCATGCACTGTCAAAGCCATTCCCCCCTAATGTACACCGGCTGATATCAGACTTCAGGTTCAGGCCCGACACATCCATACCCCTAGAGCTGCATGCATTCCACATAACATTGTCCCCAACATGTCCAACAATTGCCTTTGATTCCAAACAGGAGGCAATGTTCTCCCCAATGGAATGACCAATCTGCTGTACTATGTCTGCTATGAAATCCATGGAGACCTTCCACTCCCTGTATTTGGCAAACCTCTTTCATTCACATCCTTGGGTGTTTCCATGGGTAAACTATTATCAAAACTCCCCAAAACCCTTCAGTTTAGGTGTAGAAGCAACAGGAATTTTGGCTGAACCCCTACCCAACAGATGGTGACAGATTAAATGAATTCTGGCTGAACCCCTACCAAACAGATGGTGACAGATTAAATGAATTCTGGCTGAACCCCTACCCAACAGATGGTGACAGATTAAATGAATTCTGGCTGAACCCCTACCCAACAGATGGTGACAGATTAAATGAATTCTGGCTGAACCTCTACCCAACAGATGGTGACAGATTAAATGAATTCTGGCTGAACCCCTACCCAACAGATGGTGACAGATTAAATGAATTCTGGCTGAACCTCTACCCAACAGATGGTGACAGATTAAATGAATTCTGGCTGAACCCCTACCAACAGATGGTGACAGATTAAATGAATTCTGGCTGAACCCCTACCAACAGATGGTGACAGATTAAATGAATTCTGGCTGAACCTCTACCCAACAGATGGTGACAGATTAAATGAATTCTGGCTGAACCCCTACCCAACAGATGGTGACAGATTAAATGAATTCTGGCTGAACCTCTACCCAACAGATGGTGACAGATTAAATGAATTCTGGCTGAACCCCTACCCAACAGATGGTGACAGATTAAATGAATTCTGGCTGAACCTCTACCCAACAGATGGTGACAGATTAAATGAATTCTGGCTGAACCCCTACCCAACAGATGGTGACAGATTAAATGAATTCTGGCTGAACCTCTACCCAACAGATGGTGACAGATTAAATGAATTCTGGCTGAACCCCTACCCAACAGATGGTGACAGATTAAATGAATTCTGGCTGAACCTCTACCCAACAGATGGTGACAGATTAAATGAATTCTGGCTGAACCTCTACCCAACAGATGGTGACAGATTAAATGAATTCTGGCTGAACCTCTACCCAACAGATGGTGACAGATTAAATGAATTCTGGCTGAACCTCTACCCAACAGATGGTGACAGATTAAATGAATTCTGGCTGAACCCCTACCAACAGATGGTGACAGATTAAATGAATTCTGGCTGAACCCCTACCCAACAGATGGTGACAGATTAAATGAATTCTGGCTGAACCTCTACCCAACAGATGGTGACAGATTAAATGAATTCTGGCTGAACCCCTACCAACAGATGGTGACAGATTAAATGAATTCTGGCTGAACCCCTACCAACAGATGGTGACAGATTAAATGAATTCTGGCTGAACCTCTACCCAACAGATGGTGACAGATTAAATGAATTCTGGCTGAACCCCTACCAACAGATGGTGACAGATTAAATGAATTCTGGCTGAACCCCTAGCAACAGATGGTGACAGATTAAATGAATTCTGGCTGAACCCCTACCAACAGATGGTGACAGATTAAATGAATTCTGGCTGAACCTCTACCCAACAGATGGTGACAGATTAAATGAATTCTGGCTGAACCCCTACCCAACAGATGGTGACAGATTAAATGAATTCTGGCTGAACCCCTACCCAACAGATGGTGACAGATTAAATGAATTCTGGCTGAACCCCTACCCAACAGATGGTGACAGATTAAATGAATTCTGGCTGAACCCCTAGCAACAGATGGTGACAGATTAAATGAATTCTGGCTGAACCCCTACCCAACAGATGGTGACAGATTAAATGAATTCTGGCTGAACCCCTACCAACAGATGGTGACAGATTAAATGAATTCTGGCTGAACCCCTACCAACAGATGGTGACAGATTAAACATCAGGAAACCTCTACCTCTCCCATCTTAATAACGGGAAATCAACACACTTAAACAAAAACGTTTAGTGTGTTGAGATATATATATATACATACAACTCAGCAAAAAAAGAAATTTCCCTTTTTCAGGACCCTGTCTTTCAAAGATAATTTGTAAAAATCCAAATAACTTCACAGATCTTCATTGTTAAGGGTTTAAACACTGTTTCCCATGCTTGTTCAATGAACCATAAACAATGAATGAACATGCACCTGTGGAACGGTCGTTAAGACACTAACAGCTTACTGACGGTAGGCAATTAAGGTCACAGTTATGAAAACTTAGGACACTAAAGAGGCCTTTCTACTGACTCTGTAAAACACCTAAAGAAAGATGCCCGGGGTCCCTGCTCATCTGCGTGAACGTGCCTTAGGCATGCTGCAAGGAGGCTTGAGGACCGCGGATGTGGCCAGGGCAATATATTGCAATGTCCGTACTGTGAGACGCCTAAGACAGCGCTACAGGGAGACAGGACAGACAGCTGATCGTCCTGGCAGTGGCAGACCACATGTAACAACACCTGCACAGGATCGGTACATCCGAACATCACACCTGCGGGACAGGTACAGGATGGCAACAACAACTGCCCGAGTTACACCAGAAACGCACAATCCCTCCATCAGTGCTCAGACTGTTCGCAATAGGCTGAGAGAGGCTGGACTGAGGGCTTGTAGGCCTGATGTAAGGAAAGTCCTCACCAGACATCACCGGCAACAACGTCGCGTATGGGCACAAACCCACCGTAGCTGGACCAGACAGGACTGGCAAAAAGTGCTCTTCACTGACGAGTCACGGTTTTGACTCACCAGGGGTGATGGTCGGATTCATGTTTATCGTCGAAGGTATGAGCGTTACACCGAGGCCTGTACTCTGGAGCGGGATCGAGATGGAGGGTCCGTCATGCTCTGGGGCAGTGTGTCACAGTATCATCGGACTGAGGTTGTTGTCATTGCAGGCAATCTCAACGCTGTGCGTTACAGGGAAGACATCCTCCTCCCTCATGTGGTACCCTTCCTGCAGGCTCATCCTGACATGACCCTCCAGCATGACAATGCCACCAGCCATACTGCTCGTTCTGTACGTGATTTCCTGCAAGACAGGAATGTCAGTGTTCTGCCATGGCCAGCGAAAAGCCCGGGATCTCAATCCCATTGAGCACGTCTGGGACCTGTTGGATCGGAGGGTGAGGGCTAGGGCCATTCCCCCCAGAAATGTCTGGGAACTTGCAGGTGCCTTGGTGGAAGAGTGGGGTAACGTCTCACAGTAAGAACAGTCCATGAGGAGGAGATGCACTGCAGTACTTAATGCAGCTGGTGGCCAAAGCAGATATTGACTGTTACGAGCCCCCCCCCCTTTGTTCAGGGACACATTATTCCATTTCTGTTAGTCACATGTCTGTGGAACTTGTTCAGTTTATGTCTCAGTTGTTGAATCTTGTTATGTTCATACAAATATTTACACATGTTCAGTTTGATGAAAATAAACGCAGTTGACAGTGAGGACGTTTTTTTTGCTGAGTTATTTATATATATATATATATAATATAAATGCATCAAAATGTAACCTTTATCTTTAACCTTTATCTAGTACACTAGTAAAACTCTAGTTATCAGTGGTAAAACTCACCCTAGTTATCAGATATACGTTACAATTGCAAATAAACAAGTAACACAGAAGTTAGATTGTTTATCCATGAAGAGAAAGTCCCAATCAATATAGAAAGTCTCAATCAGAGAAATAAAAAAAATCACTGCTGAGCTTCTTTAGGCCAAAGGGTTGAATACTTATTGACTCAAGTCAGTTCAGCATTCATTTTTTTTATTCATTTGTAAAAATGTTGAAAAACATAATTCTACTTTTGACATTATGGAGTATTGTGTAGCCAGTGACACAAACTCTCAATTTAATCCATTTAAAAATTCAGGCTGTAACAATGTTTAGTGGTGTAGGATATTGGCACCATCTGCCTGGTCATGTCTAGAAAGTCCCAGGATTCAGACCAACCATTTCAGTTCATTATCATGACATCATTGTCAGCTGATGTTTTTGATCAATTTTTTTCACCCATCAGTCCAGTATGAGATACGTACAGCCTTTTTTATTGAAATAGTTTGTTTGAATAAAATACTTTTATTAATCCATTTTCCTTGAAACGTACACTACCGGTCAAATGTTTTAGAACACCTACTCATTCAAGGGTTTTTCTTTATTTATTTTTACTATTTTTAAACATTGTAGAATAATAGTGAAGACATCAAAACTATGATATTACACATTTGGAATCATGTAGAAACCAAAAAAGTGTTAAACAAATCAAAACATTTGAGATTCTTCAAAGTAGCCACCTTTGTCTTGATGACAGCTTTGCACACTCTTGGCATTCTCTCAACCAGCTTCATGAGGTAGTCACCTGGAATGCATTTCAATTAACAGGTGTGCCTTGTTAAAAGTTAATTTGTAGAATTTATTTATTTCCTAATACGTTTGAGCCAATTAGTTATGTTGTAACAAGGTAGGGGTGGTATACAGAAGATAGCCCTATTTGGTAAAATACCAAGTCCATATTATGGCAAGAACAGCTCAAATAAGCAAAGAGAAATGACAGTCCATGATTACTTTAAGACATGAAGGTCAGACAATACAGAAAATTTCAAGAACTTTGAAATATTCTTGAAGTGCAGTCGCAAAAACCATCAAGCGCAATGATGAAACTGGCTCTCATGAGAACAGCCACAGGAATGGAAGACCCAGAGTTACCTCTGCTGCAGAGGATAAGTTCATTAGAGTTAACTGCACCTCAGATTGCAGCCCAAATAAATGCTTCACAGAGTTCAAGTAACAGACACATCTCAACATCAACTGTTCAGAGGAGTCTACGTGAATCAGGCCTTCATGGTGGAAATGCTGCAAAGAAACCACTACTAAAGGACACCAATAAGAAGAAGAGACTTGCTTGGGCCAAGAACCACGAGCAATGGACATTAGACCGGTGGAAATCTGTCCTTTGGTCTGATGGGTCCAAATTTGAGATTTTTGGTTCCAACCGCCATGTCTTTGTGAGATGCAGAGTAAGTGAACGGATGATCTCTGCATGTGTGGTTCCCACCATGAAGCATGGAGGAGGAGGTGTGATGGTGCTTTGCTGGTGACACTGTCAGTGATTTATTTAGAATTCAAGGTACACTTAACCAGCATGGCTCCCACAGCATTCTGCAGCGATACACCATCCCATCTGGTTTGGACTTAGTTCCACTATCATTTGTTTTTCAACAGAACAATTACCAAACAACTCCAGGCTGTGTAAGGGCTATTTGACTAAGAAGGAGAGTGATTAAGTGTCGCATCAGATGACCTGGCCTAGTCAATCAACTGACCTCATACCAATTGAGATGGTTTGGGATGAGTTGATTGGCAGAGTGAAGGAAAAGCAGCCAACAAGTGCTCAGCATATGTAGGAACTCCTTCAAGACGGTTGGAAAAGCATTCCAGGTGAGGTTGGTTGAGAAAATGCCAAGAGTGTGCAAAGCTGTCATCAAGGCAAAGGGTGGCTACTTTGAAGAATTGCAAATAAACAAATCAAAATATATTTTATAACACTTTTTTGGTTACTACATGATTCCATATGTGTTATTTCATAGTTTTGATGTCTTCACTATTCTATCATGTGGAAAATAGTAAAAATAAAGAAAAACCCTTGAATGAGTAGGTATGTCCAAACTTTTAACTGATACTGTAGAAAAAACAAGTTTCTTTAATTACGCTACATAACCAAAAGCATGTGGACACCTGCTCCTTGAACATCTCATTCCAAAATCATGGGCATTAATATGGAGTTGGTCTTTCACCCCTCCCTTTGCTGCTATTGCATCCTCCACTCTCTGGGAAGACTTTCCACTCGATGTTGAAACATTACTGCAGGGGATTTGCTTCCATTCAGCCACAAGAGCATTAGTGAGGTCAGGCTCTGATGTTGGGGGGATTAGTCCTGGCTCGCAGTCGGCGTTCCAATTCCTCCCAAAGGTGTAAGATGTGGTTGAGGTCAGGGCTCCGTGCAGGCCAGTCAAGTTCTTCCACACCGATCTCGACAAACCATTTCTGTATGGACCTCGCTTTGTGCACGGGGGTATTGTCATGCTGAAACAGGAAAGGGCCTTCCTCAAACTGTTGCCACAAAGTTGGAAGCACAGAAT
Source organism: Salmo salar (assembly GCF_965601325.2). NCBI lineage: Eukaryota > Metazoa > Chordata > Actinopteri > Salmoniformes > Salmonidae > Salmo > Salmo salar. Next base: position 87,571,953 of record NC_138309.1, on the reverse strand, counting down.
CATCTATAATGTCATTGTATGCTGTAGCGTTAAGATGTCCCTTCACTGGAACTAAGGGGCCCGAACCATGAAAAACATCCCCAGATCATTATTCCTCCTCCACCAAACTTTACAGTTGGCACTATGAATTGGGGCAGGTAGCGTTCTCCTGGCATCCGCCAAACCCAGATTCTACCCTTGGACTGCCAGATAATGAAGCGTGATTCAACACTCCAGAGAACGCATTTCCACTGATCCAGAGTCCAATGGCGGTGAGCTTTACACCACTCCAGGTGACGCTTGGCATTGCTCATTGTGATCTTAGGCTTGTGTGCGGCTGCTCGGCCATGGAAACCCATTTCATGAAGCTCCCGAAGAACAGTTCTTGTGCTGACGTTGATTCCAGAGGCAGTTTGGAACTCGGTAGTGAGTGTTGCACCCAAGGACCGATGCGCTTTAGCACTCGGCAGTCCTGTTCTGGGAGATTGTGTGGCCTACCAGTTAGTGGCTAAGCCGTTGTTGCTCCTAGACGTTTCCACTTCACAATAACGGCACTTACAGTTGACCGGGGCAACTCTAGTAGGGCATACATTTGAAGAACTGACTTGTTGGAAAGGTGGCATCCTATGACTGAGCTCTTCAGTAAGGCCATTCTACTGCCAATGTTTGTCTATGGAGATTGCATGGCTGTGTGCTCGATTTTATACACCTGTCAGCAACGGGTGTTACTGAAATAGCAGAATCCGCTAATTAGTGTATATGTATGTATGTATGTATGTATGTATGTATGTATGTATGTATGTATGTATGTATGTATGTATGTATGTATGTATGTATGTATGTATGTATGTATGTATGTATGTATGTATTCTACTTGGTAAAATGTTCAACGGACCAGCACAGGCTCCAATGAAGAGTTGATCTTCTCCTCCCAGTCTTCAGTTTCCAAGGAGGAAGCGTATCCCATTCCTTAGTAATCATTATGCACAACAACAGATTGCATCAAGTTCTTGTGACATATTCCAAATGACCAAATTTGTAATTTCCAAGTATTCTTTTCTATTAGGCATATAAGTTTCATGAAAACCTGAAACGTTGCAGTCTTGCTAAATCACTAGTCACTCAAAGTCGAACATTTTTAACTTAAAAATTTGGCCTATCATTAATAAATCACAACACAATTCAATATTAGAATGATTCAGCTGACATTGCTATAAATATAATAATTCCCTAACATGTACGACTAAATGAACTTAATGACAGTCTCAGCTCGGGCTGTTCCCCTCTGGAAGCAAGACTGAACCATTCATACCGGAGAAACGGGTGGCTTCACAAATATCACACCACTTCTAGCACTGCCTATGTAGCCCGTACGACCTTGTTGCGACGGTCACAACCTAACTTGCAATATGCAGGTGTACTTACCTGTGTGCATAAATCCCATTTTCAGTGTCGAATATAATGATTTTTAGTTTCTCCCCCCCCCTGGAATTGTAATGTGGGCTGTTCCCACGTTCATCAGTTCTCTTTAGTGTTTGCCAATGTTGGAGGTGTAACTGGGGTCTGGCCCTGGACAAAGGTAAAGAATAGTCTATTTATTACCCATGTATTCATGTTCAGATAAGCCCCTTTTTTTTTTTTTTAGGTTGGTTTTTTTTGTGTGTTGTTGTTCGACCTGTCACCTCTGAATATGTGTTTTTGTCTTGGTGAATTCCACCGGGCTGGTTTTGCAAGCAGAGGCGAACGCAAAGTGTTCCGCCATGATGCCGACTGCACTGGAACCGTCCAGCTAGCTAGCTAATCATCTAACCTAATGCACAATAAATATGCTTTTATTTAACCTATGCATGGTTACATCTGCAACATTTTGTCTTTTAAAAAAAAAATATATATATACCGAAACGTTTACGGCACGTTTTTTTTTTGGTATCCGTTTTCAATGGGATGGTTATTGCTGTCAATTTGACTATAGTTGGTGACAGTCCGTGTCAATAATGAGGCGACTTTTCTGTTGTAGTTAGCACAGCAGAAAGCAGCTCTAGTCTGTTTAGCTAGCCAGCTAGCATGGACTGTCAGGCCATTATATCACAGTATATTGTTCCAATATCATTCCCCATCATTTATTACACAGCTAGCAAGTTCCCTAGTGGTTGTTGGCTGCTAGCTCTGTTATTATAGCTAGGTAGTTAGCTTGCTAGTTTGGTTACATTGGCTAATGGTAACACACATGCTAACTTACTAGTTATATATTTTGCATCTTGTCAGGACAACTCATTTAGTAGTTAACTTAGCCATACATGGAGAAAATAAAGTTATATTGAAATTGTAATGTGACATGTTATGCTTTAAAATATAGGCCAGTCAAAATAAACCAAATGTTCTGATTTAAACTAATTACTGGATCATGTGGTAGGCCTAACTTAACTACTGCTGCATTAGTTATTCTGCTTATTATAACTCACTTTGAAAACGTCTTATTCCATCCAACGATTATTTGATGCTTTCTATCCAGGTGTCATTTGAAGCTTTCTACCCAGGTCTCATTTGAAGCTTTCTACCCAGGTCTCATTTGACGCTTTCTACCCAGGTCTCATTTGACGCTTTCTACCCAGGTCTCATTTGACGCTTTCTACCCAGGTCTCATTTGACGCTTTCTACCCAGGTCTCATTTGACGCTTTCTACCCAGGTCTCATTTGACGCTTTCTACCCAGGTCTCATTTGACGCTTTCTACCCAGGTCTCATTTGACGCTTTCTACCCAGGTCTCATTTGACGCTTTCTACCCAGGTCTCATTTGACGCTTTCTACCCGGTCGACGCTCATTACCCGACATAAAGGGTTTCATTTGCACGTAAGATCATAGCATCAAACACACATAGAAGTACTGTAATATAGATTCATAAAGCTGATTCTACTGCAAAGACTATGTGGCCCTTATTAAGGACCTCCAGGGCCTCCTCCTGTAGGCTACATAAGGATAAGGGCCACTATATTGGGTAATCAATTTATTTTTATTTTGTTTGTCACATGCGCTGACTACAACAGGTGAAATGCTTACTTACTTACAAGCCCTTAACCAACAATGCCGTTCAAGACATAGAGTTTTTAAGAAAATATTTACTAAATAAAGTAAAAAATGTAATAAAAACTAACAATTAATAAAATAACATTACTGAGGCTAAATATAGGGGGTATCAGTACAGAGTCAGTGTGTGGTTTACAGGTTAGTCGAGGTAATTTGTACATGTAGGTAGGGGTAAAGTGATTATGCATAGATAATAAACAGCGAGTAGCAGCATTGTACAAAAGCAAAAGGGGGGTCAGTGTAAATAGTCAACATGGCCATTTTGATTCATTGTTCAGCAGTCTTATGGCTTGGGGGGTAGAAGCAGTTAAGGAGACTTTTAGTCCTAGACTTGGCGCTCCGGTTCCGCTTGCCGTGTGGTCGCAGAGAGAACAGTCTTATGACCAGGGTGACTGGAGTCTTTGACAATTTTTTATTTTTTTGGGGGGGGGGGCCTTCCGGCAGTTACTGGGCCATCACAGCTAGCACAATACTACCTATTCCATAAATGTTGAAACTTATTGGGAGAGACCATAAGTACTATGTGTTGCTAGCTAACATGTCCGCCACGGGCCCTGCGTTTGTCTCGCTCTCTGGCTGCAATGACTCTGTGTGTGTGCGTTCGAAAATGGCATCCAAAGTAGTGCTATATAATATGGAATAAGGGTACCATTTGTTCCCTCGTTCCCTCGACGTTGAGCTTAGCGGCAGGGACATGAGCATAAAGGATCATTGTGTGGTCGCATTAACTAACCACCAATGGATCAGAATGTGAGCTAGGCTACTCCGTTTTGGCTTCTGGTGATGTCATTTCCTGGCCCGATTTACCTCAGTCAGCGCTGTCATAGGCTGAAAGGCTTGCGTTCCAAATGGCTCCTCCCTATTTCTCATGTAGTGCACTTCTCTTGACCAGGGCTCTTAGCGCTCTGGTGAAAAGTAGTGCGCTTCTCTTGACCAGGACTCTTTGCGCTTTGGTGAAAAGTAGTGCACTTCTCTTGACCAGGGCTCTTAGCGCTCTGGTGAAAAGTAGTGCACTTCTCTTGACCAGGGCTCTTAGCACTCTGGTGAAAAGTAGTGCGCTTCTCTTGACCAGGACTCTTTGCGCTTTGGTGAAAAGTAGTGCACTTCTCTTGACCAGGACTCTTAGCGCTCTGGTGAAAAGTAGTGCACTTCTCTTGACCAGGGCTCTTAGCGCTCTGGTGAAAAGTAGTGCACTATATGTGGGGAAATAGGGTGGAGTTTGGGATGTGAGGAAGATCACTGGACAAACAATGAACAGGGCTTCCATAGAGACTTCTGTAGTATGCTTATAACAAGAGTATGCGTACATAGCCATACATTATTTGGCTCGAGGAACTGTTTCACAGCTCACACATGTCATTCGTTTTGTGTGTTTAATATATATATTTGCTCCTCTGCCAGGTATAGAGCATGGCTCAAGTGAAAGTGCAGACCTCAACGCCCCTGGCTGGTCCTGGCTTCTCCCCGCTGTCTCCCCTCGGGGCCATGCCCAGTCCAGGACCCTTGGGTCTACAGCCCTCAGTCAATGGCCCTGGACCCACCCCCGGCTGCCCTGCTCCCTCAGCCGGGGGTGGGCCCGACACCCCTGTGTCTGCCAACTCACCAGGTAGGTCAAATTCAAATCTGGACCTCCAAGCCATCTCCACTGCTTTTTTCTTCATTCATCCCCTCTAATCAGGGCCTGATTTAGACCTGGGACACCAGGTGGGGGATCCCCCCTCTAATCAGGGACTGATTTAGACCCGGGACACCAGGTGGGTGATTCCCCTCTAATCAGGGACTGATTTAGACCTGGGACACCAGGTGGGTGATTCCCCTCTAATCAGGGACTGATTTAGACCTGGGACACCAGGTGGGTGATTCCCCTCTAATCAGGGACTGATTTAGACCTGGGACACCAGGTGGGTGATTCCCCTCTAATCAGGGACTGATTTAGACCTGGGATACCAGGTGGGTGATTCCCCTCTAATCAGGGACTGATTTAGACCTGGGACACCAGGTGGGTGATTCCCCTCTAATCAGGGACTGATTTAGACCTGGGACACCAGGTGGGTGATTCCCCTCTAATCAGGGACTGATTTAGACCTGGGACACCAGGTGGGTGATTCCCCTCTAATCAGGGACTGATCTAGACCTGGGACACCAGGTGGGTGATTCCCCTCTAATCAGGGACTGATTTAGACCTGGGACACCAGGTGGGTGATTCCCCCCTCTAATCAGGGACTGATTTAGACCTGGGATACCAGGTGGGGGATCCCCCCTCTAATCAGGGACTGATTTAGACCTGGGACACCAGGTGGGTGATTCCCCTCTAATCAGGGACTGATTTAGACCTGGGACACCAGGTGGGTGATTCCCCTCTAATCAGGGACTGATTTAGACCTGGGATACCAGGTGGGTGATTCCCCTCTAATCAGGGACTGATTTAGACCTGGGACACCAGGTGGGTGATTCCCCTCTAATCAGGGACTGATTTAGACCTGGGACACCAGGTGGGTGATTCCCCTCTAATCAGGGACTGATTTAGACCTGGGACACCAGGTGGGTGATTCCCCTCTAATCAGGGACTGATTTAGACCTGGGACACCAGGTGGGTGATTCCCCTCTAATCAGGGACTGATTTAGACCTGGGACACCAGGTGGGTGATTCCCCTCTAATCAGGGACTGATTTAGACCTGGGACACCAGGTGGGTGATTCCCCTCTAATCAGGGACTGATTTAGACCTGGGACACCAGGTGGGTGATTCCCCTCTAATCAGGGACTGATTTAGACCTGGGACACCAGGTGGGTGATTCCCCTCTAATCAGGGACTGATTTAGACCTGGGACACCAGGTGGGTGATTCCCCCCTCTAATCAGGGACTGATTTAGACCTGGGATACCAGGTGGGGGATCCCCCCTCTAATCAGGGACTGATTTAGACCTGGGACACCAGGTGGGTGATTCCCCCCTCTAATCAGGGACTGATTTAGACCTGGGACACCAGGTGGGTGATTCCCCTCTAATCAGGGACTGATTTAGACCTGGGATACCAGGTGGGTGATTCCCCTCTAATCAGGGACTGATTTAGACCTGGGACACCAGGTGGGTGATTCCCCTCTAATCAGGGACTGATTTAGACCTGGGACACCAGGTGGGTGATTCCCCTCTAATCAGGGACTGATTTAGACCTGGGACACCAGGTGGGTGATTCCCCTCTAATCAGGGACTGATTTAGACCTGGGATACCAGGTGGGTGCTTCCCCTCTAATCAGGGACTGATTTAGACCTGGGACACCAGGTGGGTGATTCCCCTCTAATCAGGGACTGATTTAGACCTGGGACACCAGGTGGGTGATTCCCCTCTAATCAGGGCCTGATTTAGACCTGGGACACCAGGTGGGTGATTCCCCCTCTAATCAGGGACTGATTTAGACCTGGGACATCAGGTGGGTGCAATTTAAAGATCAGGTAGAACAAACCCAGCAGCACTCATGACCTCGTAAAGTCAGATTTGAATACCCCTGGTCTGTAGGCTAGTACTAGTTACTACCCCTGTGACATTTGAGTCATTTATCAGATGTTCCTGTCCAGAGCGACTTACATCCTAAGATGGCTAGATGAGAAGACAACACGTCAGAGTCGTATTGAGTAAACCTTCTCTCAACAAAGTAGCTATCAGGGAAAGTCTTAGTGGGGAAAAGAGAAGTGACTTTTTCTTCTCCTACGGTATAGCTTAGTAGTAGATACTAGCATCGTGGTTTCTCCAGACACTATAAGGTGCTGTTCTTCCATACAGACCACTTGGGTCTATAGGACCAGTGGTGGAGAAAAAAAAAAAACGGACCTCTCATCTCAGTCCAAAATCAGTTTTCATTATCGTCAATGACGATAATGACAAATGGATGATTTATGGTTATTTACGTGTTGTTGTTATTGTTTTTTTTCTTCTTCTTCCCCATAACAATGTAATAACACACGTGGTCCAGGCCCACCCCAGGAGAACATGGCAAACCCTAAAGAGAAAACTCCTATGTGTCTGGTGAATGAGTTGGCCCGTTTCAACAGGATCCAACCGCAGTACAAGCTGCTCAACGAGAGAGGCCCTGCACACGCTAAGGTAACCCAGCCTTACGATGCACGACTTCCCTGCTCAGAGTGACACACCTGAAGGTTTACACCATCATCACCGGTTTACACCATCATCAACGGTTTACACCATCACCGGTTTACACCATCACCGGTTTACACCGGTTTACACCATCACCGGTTTACACCATCACCGGTTTACACCGGTTTACACCATCACCGGTTTACACCATCACCGGTTTACACCATCACCGGTTTACACCGGTTTACACCATCACTGGTTTACACCATCACCGGTTTACACCATCACCGGTTTACACCATCACCGGTTTACACCAACACCGGTTTACACCATCACCGGTTTACACCGGTTTACACCATCACCGGTTTACACCGGTTTACACCGGTTTACACCATCACCGGTTTACACCGGTTTACACCATCACCGGTTTACACCGGTTTACACCGGTTTACACCATCACCGGTTTACACCATGACTGGCCACGCACAGTAGATTACCTGCTTGGTGTCGATGAATAATGGCGATTGAACATGTTGGATTGTGGGGGAATGAACAGATAATAACCCGCTGCACACAGCCGACTCTGTGTTGGTCTGTCTTCTCCTAAAAACACAGCCAACCCAATGTCTTTCTCTGACGGCTCTGTGTTGGTCTGTCTTCTCCTAAAAACACAGCCAACCCAATGTCTTTCTCTGACGGCTCTGTGTTGGTCTGTCTTCTCCTAAAAACACAGCCAACCCAATGTCTTTCTCTGACGGCTCTGTGTTGGTCTGTCTTCTCCTAAAAACACAGCCAACCCAATGTCTTTCGCTGACGGCTCTGTGTTGGTCTGTCTTCTCCTAAAAACACAGCCAACCCAATGTCTTTCTCTGACGGCTCTGTGTTGGTCTGTCTTCTCCTAAAAACACAGCCAACCCAATGTCTTTCGCTGACGGCTCTGTGTTGGCGGAAGACACGTGTGATTGCAAATTTTGATTTTTATACAATTGATCCCTATTACAGTTAAATGTCTGGGTTAGTGTCTTTTCAGCTAAATGACTTGATGTAAGGTTAAATATCTGGGTTAGGGCTCTCGAGTGGCGCAGCGGTATAAAGCACTGCATCGCAATGCTAGAGGCGTCACTACAGACCCTGGTTCCAATCCAGGTTGTATTCCAGTGCCGGAGGCGTCACTACAGACCCTGGTTCCATTCCAGGTTGTATTACAGTGCTAGAGGTGTCACTACAGACCCTGGTTCCATTCCAGTGCTGTGTCCCAGTGCTAGAGGCGTCACTACAGACCCTGGTTCCGTTCCAGGCTGTATCCAAACCGGCTGTGATAGGGAGTCCCGTAGGGCGGCGCACAATTGGCCCAGTGTCGTCCGGGTTAGCGGAGGGCTTGTCGGGTTAGCGGAGGGTTTGTCGGGGGGGGGAGGGCTTTACTTGGCTCATCGTGTTGTAGCGACTCCTTGTGGCGGGCCGGGGCGCCTGCAAGCTGACTTCAGTCGTCAGTTGAGCGGTTTTGAGCGGTTTTTCTTCCAACACATTGGTGCAGCTGGCTTCCAGGGTTAAGAAGGCGGGTGTTAAGAAGAGCGGTTTGGCGGGTCATGTTTCCGAGGACTCATGACTCGACCTTTGCCTCCCGAGTCCGTTGGGGAGTTGCAGCGACGAGACAACATGGTAATTGCCGAAGAAAAAGGGGGCAAAAAAAAAACCACTTGTCAGGCTTGGTGTCTGCTCAGCTAAATGACTTTATGTAATGTTAAATGTGATGTTTTCCCTCCTGTCCACTGGGTGGTGCTGTGGGCAGATCTTTACAGTGCAGCTGTGTCTGGGGGAGCAAGTGTGGGAGGCGGAGGGCACAAGCATCAAGAAGGCCCAGCACTCCACCGCCTCTCTTGCCCTCACTGAGAGTCTTCTGCCCAGGCCCGCTCCTCGCTCTCCTACAGTGGACATCAACAGCAACCCAGGTAATTTAGATGTCTTATTTATGATGAGGGTTTTTTTTATAGGGACAATGTACAACACATAGTGTTGCTTCCAGTTTATGTGTAGACGGAACGCTCCGGGTATTCAGGCTCTCTCCAGGGTCCTGTTCAGTGGGAACACACCAGAGAAAACATTTTGAGACAGAAAACTAAAACGAAAGTGTAATAACTGTGTTCCAAAACATTTTACAGTACAATCACGCTCTCTATATTTTACAGTACAATCAGAGAGATTTGCCGAGGCCTCAGCCCATCCAGGCAGTACCAGGGGACAGTACCAGGGGACAGTACCAGGGGACAGTACCAGGGGGCAGTACCAGGGGGCAGTACCAGGGGGCAGTACCAGGGTTAGAGGACAGGCGTGGGCCTCAGCCCATCCAGACAGTACCAGGGGACAGTACCAGGGACAGTACCAGGGGACAGTACCAGGGTTAGAGGAGGACAGCCGTGGGCCTCAGTACCAGGGGACAGTACCAGGGGGCAGTACCAGGGGGCAGTACCAGGGGGCAGTACCAGGGGACAGTACCAGGGTTAGAGGACAGCCGTGGGCCTCAGCCCATCCAGACAGTACCAGGGGACAGTACCAGGGGACAGTACCAGGGGACAGTACCAGGGTTAGAGGACAGCCGTGGGCCTCAGCCCATCCAGACAGTACCAGGGGACAGTACCAGGGGACAGTACCAGGGTTAGAGGACAGGCGTGGGCCTCAGCCCATCCAGACAGTACCAGGGGGCAGTACCAGGGGACAGAACCAGGGTTAGAGGACAGGCGTGGGCCTCAGCCCATCCAGACAGTACCAGGGGACAGTACCAGGGGACAGTACCAGGGGACAGTACCAGGGTTAGAGGAGGACAGCCGTGGGCCTCAGTACCAGGGGACAGTACCAGGGGGCAGTACCAGGGGGCAGTACCAGGGAACAGTACCAGGGGGCAGTACCAGGGTTAGAGGACAGCCGTGGGCCTCAGCCCATCCAGACAGTACCAGGGGACAGTACCAGGGGACAGTACCAGGGGACAGTACCAGGGTTAGAGGAGGACAGCCGTGGGCCTCAGTACCAGGGGACAGTACCAGGGGGCAGTACCAGGGGGCAGTACCAGGGGGCAGTACCAGGGTTAGAGGACAGCCGTGGGCCTCAGCCCATCCAGACAGTACCAGGGGACAGTACCAGGGGACAGTACCAGGGGACAGTACCAGGGTTAGAGGAGGACAGCCGTGGGCCTCAGTACCAGGGGGCAGTACCAGGGGGCAGTACCAGGGGGCAGTACCAGGGGGCAGTACCAGGGGGCAGTACCAGGGTTAGAGGAGGAGGACAGTTGATGACTGAAGTGCATCATAACCCTCATGTACAGTATGTCCATAGCAAGTCCTCGTTATTTTAATGGTCTACGTCCCCAATTACACCGTATTCCCTATGTAGTGCACTACTTTTGACCAGAGTCCTATTGGAAGAAGGGTGCCATTTGGGACGGAGCCCCATGTTGTTGTTCTCAGTGGTAACGGTAATAATGGTAGATTGATCTGAATGAATTCCAGGGTCTGATGTTCCTATTCAGAGTCTGTTGGTAACCGTAGTGACGACACATTTGAACTGTTTAATTACTGGTGAATAACCAGATTACTGTCTTAACCACAACTCTCTCTACCTCTCTACCTCCCTCTACCTCCCTCTCCCTCTCTCTACCTCTCTACCTCCCTCTACCTCCCTCCCTCTCCCTCTCTCTACCTCTACTTCTCTCTACCTCCCTCCCTCTCTCCCTCTCTCCCTCTACCTCTCTCTCCCTCTACCTCCCTCTACCTCCCTCCCTCTCCCTCTCTCTACCTCTACCTCCCTCTACCTCCCTCTACCTCCCTCTCCCTCTCTCTACCTCTCTACCTCCCTCTACCTCCCTCCCTCTCCCTCTCCCTCTCTCTACCTCTCTACCTCCCTCTACCTCCCTCTCCCTCTCTCTACCTCTCTACCTCCCTCTACCTCCCTCCCTCTCCCTCTCCCTCTCTCTACCTCTCTACCTCCCTCTACCTCCCTCTACCTCCCTCTCCCTCTCTCTACCTCTCTACCTCCCTCTACCTCCCTCTCCCTCTCTCTACCTCTCTACCTCCCTCTACCTCCCTCTCCCTCTCTCTACCTCTCTACCTCCCTCCCTCTCCCTCTCTCTACCTCTACCTCTCTCTACCTCCCTCCCTCTCCCTCTCTCTACCTCTACCTCCCTCTACCTCCCTCCCTCTCCCTCTCTCTACCTCTACCTCCCTCTACCTCCCTCCCTCTCCCTCTCTCTACCTCTACCTCTCTCTCCCTCTACCTCCCTCTACCTCCCTCTCCCTCTCTCTACCTCTCTACCTCCCTCTACCTCTCTCTCCCTCTACCTCCCTCTACCTCCCTCTCCCTCTCTCTACCTCTCTACCTCCCTCTACCTCTCTCTCCCTCTACCTCCCTCTACCTCCCTCTCCCTCTCTCTACCTCTCTACCTCCCTCTACCTCCCTCCCTCTCCCTCTCTCTACCTCTCTCTACCTCCCTCCCTCTACCTCCCTCCCTCTACCTCTCTCTACCTCTCTACCTCTCTACCTCTCTGCCTCTCTCCCTCTCTCCCTCTCTCCCTCTCTCCCTCTACCTCCCTCCCTCCCTCCCTCCCTCCCTCTCTCCCTCTCTCCCTCTCTCCCTCTCTCCCTCTCTCCCTCTCTCCCTCTCTCCCTCTACCTCTCTACCTCCCTCTCTCTCTACCTCTCTACCGCTCTCTCGCTCTCTCTACCTCTCTCGCTCTCTCTACCTCTCTCGCTCTCTCTACCTCTCTCGCTCTCTCTACCGCTCTCTCGCTCTCTCTACCGCTCTCTCGCTCTCTCTACCTCTCTCCCTCTCTCTCCCTCTCTCTCTCTTTACCTCTCTCTTTACCTCTCTCCCTCTCTCGCTCCCTCTCTCTCTCTTTACCTCTCTCTCTCCCTCTCTCTCTCTTTACCTCTCTCTCTCCCTCTCTCTCTCTTTACCTCTCTCTCTCCCTCTCTCTCTCTTTACCTCTCTCCCTCTCTCTCTCTTTACCTCTCTCTCTACCTCTCTCTTTACCTCTCTCCCTCTCTCTCTTTACCTCTCTCTCTACCTCTCTCTTTACCTCTCTCTACCTCTCTCTCTCTTTACCTCTCTCTCTCCCTCTCTCCCTCTCTCCCTCTCTCTCTACCTCTCTCTCTCTCTACCTCTCTCTCCCTCTCTCTCCCCCTCTCTACCTCTCTCCCCCTCTCTACCTCTCTCTCCCTCTCTCTCCCCCTCTCTACCTCTCTCCCCCTCTCTACCTCTCTCTCCCTCTCTCTCCCCCTCTCTACCTCTCTCTCCCTCTCTCTCCCCCTCTCTACCTCTCTCCCCCTCTCTACCTCTCTCTCCCTCTCTCTCCCCCTCTCTACCTCTCTCCCCCTCTCTACCTCTCTCTCCCTCTCTCTCTACCTCTCTACCGCTCTCTCGCTCTCTCTACCTCTCTCGCTCTCTCTACCTTTCTCGCTCTCTCTACCTCTCTCGCTCTCTCTACCGCTCTCTCGCTCTCTCTACCTCTCTCCCTCTCTCTCTCTTTACCTCTCTCTTTACCTCTCTCCCTCTCTCTCTCCCTCTCTCTCTCTTTACCTCTCTCTCTCCCTCTCTCTCTCTCTCCCTCTCTCTCTCCCTCTCTCTCTCTTTACCTCTCTCTCTCCCTCTCTCCCTCTCTCCCTCTCTCTCTACCTCTCTCTCTCTTTACCTCTCTCTCTCCCTCTCTCCCTCTCTCCCTCTCTCTCTACCTCTCTCTCTCTTTACCTCTCTCTCCCCCTCTCTACCTCTCTCTCCCTCTCTACCTCTCTCCCCCTCTCTACCTCTCTCCCCCTCTCTACCTCTCTCTCCCTCTCTCTCCCCCTCTCTACCTCTCTCCCCCTCTCTACCTCTCTCTCCCCCTCTCTACCTCTCTCTCCCCCTCTCTACCTCTCTCCCCCTCTCTCCCCCTCTCTACCTCTCTCCCCCTCTCTACCTCTCTACCTCTCTCCCCCTCTCTACCTCTCTCCCCCTCTCTACCTCTCTCCCCCTCTCTACCTCTCTCCCCCTCTCTACCTCTCTACCTCTCTCCCCCTCTCTACCTCTCTCTCCCTCTCTCTCCCCCTCTCTACCTCTCTCGCCCTCTCTACCTCTCTCTCCCTCTCTCCCCCTCTCTACCTCTCTCCCCCTCTCTACCTCTCTCCCCCTCTCTACCTCTCTCCCCCTCTCTACCCCTCTCTACCTCTCTCCCCCTCTCACCTCTCTCCCCCACTCTGCCTCCCTCTCACCTCTCTCCCCCACTCTGCCTCCCTCTCACCTCTCTCCCCCACTCTGCCTCCCTCTCACCTCTCTCCCCCACTCTGCCTCCCTCTCACCTCTCTCCCCCACTCTGCCTCCCTCTCACCTCTCTCCCCCACTCTGCCTCCCTCTCACCTCTCTCCCCCACTCTGCCTCCCTCTCACCCCCCTCACCTCTGTCACCTCTCATTCTCTTCCCCCAACTCTCCTTCCACCTCTCTCTCTCTCTCTCTCTCTCTCTCTCTTTCCCCCTCCACCCCTCTCTCTCTCCCTCCACCCCTCTCTCTCTCCCTCCATCTCTCTCCTCCTCCATCTCTCTCTCTCTCTCTCCCTCCACCCCTCTCTCTCTCCCTCCATCTCTCTCCTCCTCCACCCCTGTAGGTAGTATCACCCCTACGGTGGAGCTGAATGGTCTGGCTATGAAGAGAGGCGAGCCAGCCATCTACCGTCCGCTGGACCCCAAGCCCATGCCCAACTACAGAGCCAACTATAACTTCAGAGGCATGTTCAACCAAAGGTGAGCCCGACCACCTCGCACCAAACCATTTCTTTCTTCACTCATTATATTTTCAGTCATTTAGCAGATGCTCTTATCCAGAGCGACTTACAGTCAGTCCAGTGTATCATTCATCTTCAGATAGCTAGATGAGGCGACCACATGTCGTAGTAAAGTACATTTCACCTCAAAGTAGCTATCAGCAAAGTCAGAGTTAGTAGGAAAAGACAAGTGTGTCACAGGCCGGCTCATAGCCTGTGGCAAAAATGAGAGGACATCAACAACAGGTATAGGCCGATTCAAAAGGTTCTTTATTATAAAACAAAACTATTACTAAACAAAGGAAAAAGGAATGAGGTGTGGAAATGTCATAATGTAGGGTGCATGGATGCGTGAATATGTGTGTGTGAACATGACTGAGTGGAACTAACTAAACCTACGAAGGAACAAACAAAACAGGATCATACCTGGAGGAGCAGGGAGAGCAGGCCCAGCCAGGAGACAGAGAGGTTAGTGGAGCAGTTGGTTAAATACCCTGAGCCCAGGTGGATCATACCTGGAGGAGCAGAGAGAGCAGGCCCAGCCAGGAGACAGAGAGGTTAGTGGAGCAGTTGGTTAAATACCCTGAGCCCAGGTGGATCATACCTGGAGGAGCAGAGAGAGCAGGCCCAGCCAGGAGACAGAGAGGTTAGTGGAGCAGTTGGTTAAATACCCTGAGCCCAGGTGGATCATACCTGGAGGAGCAGAGAGAGCAGGCCCAGCCAGGAGACAGAGAGGTTAGTGGAGCAGTTGGTTAAATACCCTGAGCCCAGGTGGATCATACCTGGAGGAGCAGAGAGAGCAGGCCCAGCCAGGAGACAGAGAGGTTAGTGGAGCAGTTGGTTAAATACCCTGAGCCCAGGTGGATCATACCTGGAGGAGCAGAGAGAGCAGGCCCAGCCAGGAGACAGAGAGGTTAGTGGAGCAGTTGGTTAAATACCCTGAGCCCAGGTGGATCATACCTGGAGGAGCAGAGAGAGCAGGCCCAGCCAGGAGACAGAGAGGTTAGTGGAGCAGTTGGTTAAATACCCTGAGCCCAGGTGGATCATACCTGGAGGAGCAGAGAGAGCAGGCCCAGCCAGGAGACAGAGAGGTTAGTGGAGCAGTTGGTTAAATACCCTGAGCCCAGGTGGATCATACCTGGAGGAGCAGAGAGAGCAGGCCCAGCCAGGAGACAGAGAGGTTAGTGGAGCAGTTGGTTAAATACCCTGAACCCAGGTGGATCATACCTGGAGGAGCAGAGAGAGCAGGCCAAGCCAGGAGACAGAGAGGTTAGTGGAGCAGTTGGTTAAATACCCTGAGCCCAGGTGGATCATACCTGGAGGAGCAGAGAGAGCAGGCCCAGCCAGGAGACAGAGAGGTTAGTGGAGCAGTTGGTTAAATACCCTGAGCCCAGGTGGATCATACCTGGAGGAGCAGAGAGAGCAGGCCCAGCCAGGAGACAGAGAGGTTAGTGGAGCAGTTGGTTAAATACCCTGAGCCCAGGTGGATCATACCTGGAGGAGCAGAGAGAGCAGGCCCAGCCAGGAGACAGAGAGGTTAGTGGAGCAGTTGGTTAAATACCCTGAGCCCAGGTGACTCCAATCACTAACGACCCTCCGCTGCCTGCAGGAGGAACCAGCCCCTGCACTGCAGAGGAGGAGCCGTGACAAGTGCCATTACATATTTAATTTTTTACATTATTTTTTTCTTCTTCATTATTTCATTCACTCAAAGCAACAGATTAACACATTGACCAACTCTCTGGTCAGACTCCATTTCAAAGTGGTAATATTGGCAGATGCCTCAATAGATGTCTTCGATTGAGACGGCGATTCTCCTTCTGAATGAAGGAACGACTGATCTCTTGTCCAATGTGCCGACCTGTCTTCAGTGTACCTCATGGGTAACCCGTCCCGCGTAGTTATCCTGTGTGGATAACCCGTCCCGCGCAGTTATCCGGTATGGGTAACCCGTCCCGCGCAGTTATCCTGTGTGGATAACCCGTCCCGCGCAGTTATCCGGTATGGGTAACCCGTCCCGCGTAGTTATCCGGTATGGAATCATTTTCACATGATGTTTACAGACCAGAGCACTGTCTGTCTTCCAGCAGTCTGTCTTCCAGCAGTCTGTCTTCCAGCAGTCTGTCTTCCAGCAGTCTGTCTTCCAGCAGTCTGTCTTCCAGTGTTAAGGTGTAAGAAACTGAACTCTATTGATCAGGCTCCCTGTGGGGTCCTGAGTTATTGGATCCATTGATAGAAAGTCGTTTTCCTTTTCAAGTTAAAGTGTACTGTTAGCTAGCTAGCTAACGTTACGTGTATGATCTGTGTAGTAATATTATTCGTATCTCAGAGCCATTTGCATTGATAATATTAGCCTGACGTTAGCTAGCTACAGCCTAATGTTAGCTAGCTATAGCCTAATGTTAGCTAGCTATAGCCTAATGTTAGCAAGCTATAGCCTAATGCTAGCTAGCTAACATTGAACCTGGTTGGTTAGCTACCTGCAGATTCATGCAGGGTGGTAACGTTATGAGTTGGGATTATGGTTCGTTGTTTAGCTAGCTAGCTACATGTCTTAACAAAAGACTCCACTATGCAAGTAACCGTTTCAATAGAATGTCACTGCGATGACTGTTAGCCAGTTAGCTCGGGTGCTTGACTGCTGTTGATAGGACAGTACGCTCGGATCAACCCTTAAAGAGATGGGTGGGGCTAAAGCTTAAGAGGGTGTGAACGATGCTGAATGGGTGGAGACGAAGAAGAGTTCTCCATCAATCAATCAATCAATCAATCAAATGTATTTATATAGCCTTTCTTACATCAGCTGATATCTCAAAGTGCTGTACAGAAACCCAGCCTAAACCCCCCAAAGTAATGCCGGTGTAGAAGCACAGTGGCTAGGTAAAACTCCCTAGAAAGGCAGGAACCTAGTAAGAAACCTAGAGAGGAACCAGGCTATGAGGGGTGGCCAGTTCTCTTCTGGCTGTGCCGGGTGGATATTATAACAGAACATGGACAATATGTTCAAATGTTCATAAA